>NC_060189.1:7939503-8137003 GCF_021184085.1 Oncorhynchus gorbuscha
TACTGTCAAGTTGTAGCCTGGTGTGGTGGGTTTGTATAATCTACTGTCAAATTGTAGCCTGGTGTGGTGGGTTTGTATAATCTACTGTCAAGTTGTAGCCTGGTGTGGTGGGTTTGTATAATCTACTGTCAAGTTGTAGCCTGGTGTGCTGGGTTTGTATAATCTTTTGAGGTCATGGTAAGAGGATGATAAAAGATCTGAGCTGTAGACTTCCAATTCCAGAGCTCCGTATGTCGTACTGGAATGAAACACATCCAGTAGTGTGAGACTGAGACCGTTTGGTAAATAGAAGTGTTTTGTTTTTTCTCCATCAATATGGATATCCACCACCTCTATGCACAATGCTTCTACAGGCCTCAGAGTGTCAGCGATTCTGGATGCTTCGACAACAACTACTCAGACAGGTTGGTTGTACATTCATTTGTTAACACTTCCTAATAAAACTTTAATGAATACGCATAAATAAATGTTTTCTAAACAGTTCACAATGCCATTTCATAAGCATTAATATGAATTTAAACACATGTATAAATCAAATCAAATGAGCAATTATAATGGCTTATTCATTAAATGTATCATGAAGTGTAACCCATTTAGTTTACTGTGGCCAATTGGCAACTGTTAGGGAGGTTAATGAGAGTGAGTTAGTTATTCAACGCAAAACGATTGAACTGTATAAACCTTTAATGTTAATTTGCACAGTAGCTTCTATTGCTGGTGTGTTCCAACTCCAGTCCTTGAGTACAGTACACAGTACACATTGTCGTTGTAGCCCTAGACAAAAACTCCTCATTATTAAAAAGGTGTACACATTGGTTGGACCAGGGTTGGACCAGGGTTGGACCAGGGTTGGACCAGGGTTGGGAAACACTGTTCTAATGCATACAGCAGCAAATCCCCTAGTAAATTAAGCCTAAATAACCTGAATTAATTTAGAATATTCTTGTTATTTAGTGAAAGGCATATTAGTACTGTCGTTTTCTTTAAAAAAAAAAGTTTTACCTTTATTTAACCAGGCAAGTCAGTTAAGAACAAATTCTTATTTTCAATGACGGCCTAGGAACAGTGGGTTAACTGCCTGTTCAGGGGCAAACGACAGATTTGAACTTCCGGTTACTAGTCCAACGCTCTAACCACTAGGCTACCCTAGTAGTTGGAGTGCTGACAGTCTGCATATGAGTGGTTTTTCAGAAATATAGCACCTTTCTATGTTGTCCTACTGAGTACTCCCAGTGCCTTCAGAAAGTATTCATACCCCTTGAGTTATTCCACGTTTGTGACCGGCCACCTCAATTCGGTTTTATGTAGCAAAATGTGAATTATTATTTTTTTTTTTACATTGGATAAAAGTAGAGCTACAACATTGTATATCATACACTACAGTTGAGGAACAATGGGAAAGTAATTCTGCTTTGAAAGTTGATAAACTTGTAAACTTGAGAAAATGTCCTTGAATATTTTGGTACACCTCCTGGAGAGCTCTTCTTTGTTCTACACCCGTTCAGCATCGTTAAGCCTTAGCCCCACCCATCTCTTTTCAGGATTCACATGTGAGGCCATGTGCTAAACAGAGTGAGTATGGTAGTGTGGTAAACAACCAAAGATTTCAAGACCAAAAGTGGTTTAAGTAGTTGCCTACAATAAGGAGTTTTTTTCAGTACACACAGATGCATGAAAATAGAATGAACATGAATAGAAATGGAATGAACATTCTACATGCAAAAACGATTATCAGGCCATTGGTTGAGAAAGCCTTCTGTGGAATTAAGTTGTTGGCACAGTAACTCTCCTCTCTGTAATTCTAATGTTGTTGAGAGCAGTAGCAACACTTTTGCAGTTCTCCATTGCTACTGTTATATCTTTTAAAAAAAAAACTGTGGTTGCAAGGATTGTCTACAGATACTGAGCAGCTCATGTTATAGACAGAAGCGTACTACATGGCAGACCAATCCGAACTTGTTTCTCGGCATGACCAGTCCATCCATTATTTCAGCCAATCATGGCTAGCGGGAAGGTTCCTGTCTTTTTCCGTGGCTAAACCAACTAGGCTCGTTATTTAAATTGTATTAATATTTACAGATTAGAGGTCGACCAATTATGATAAACCTACCCCCCAGGCCAACGTCATGACACCCCTAGGGCGAAGCTGTGATTCGATTATATGATTGATTATTGATTGATTGAGTGATTGATTATATGCAATGCAGGACAAGGTAGTTAAACTAGTAAAATCATCAACCATCTGTAGTTAACTAGTGATTATGTTAAGATTGATTGTTTTTTATAAGATAAGTTTAATGCTAGCTAGCAACTTACCTTGGCTCCTTGCAGCCACCAGGTCCTTTTGATGCTGCACTTGCGTAACAAGTGGTCAGCCTGCCACGCAGTCTCCTCGTGGATTGCAATGTAATCGGCCATAATTGGCATCCAAAAATGCAGATGACCAATTGTTATGAAAACATAAATATCGGCTCTATTGCAGATGTCATACAAGTTTGTTATTAAGGCACATGAAAGTTTAAATATTCCAGAAGGCATTTCTGCCAAAAAAAATGAATTGGGATTTGTTTTTTTATTAAATTGTTCAAATGCCTCTCCTGTGAAGTAGTGACGTGTGTCATACGCCCAGCTTCTTCAAACGGGTTACATTTTGTTGTGTTACAGCCTGAATTCAAAATGGATTCAATATTTTTTTCCTCTCACCCATCTACACACTATACTCCATAATGAAAACATGCTTTTAAAAATGCAAATATATACAAAATTAAATACAGAATATCACATTTACATAAGTATTCACACACCCCTTTGGCAGCGATTATAGCTGTATATCTTTCTGGGTAAGTCTCTAAGAGCTTTGCACACCTGGATTGTACAATATTTGTACATAATTATTTTTTTAAATTCTTCAAAATCTGTCAAGTTGTTTGTTAATAGATGCTACACAGCCATTTTCAAGTCTTGCCATTGATTTTCAAGCCGATTTAAGTCAAAAGTGTAACTAGGCCACTTAGGAACATTCAATATCTTCTTGATGAGCAACTCCAGTGTAGATTTGCCCTTGTGTTTTAGGTTATTGTCCTGCTGAAAGGTGAGTTTGTGTCCCAGTGTGTGTTGGATAGCAGACTGAACCATGTTTTCCTCCAGGATTTTGCCTGTGTTTACCTCTATTCTGTTTATTTTTATCATCAAGAAACATCCTAGTCCTTGCCGATGGGCCCCCGGGTGGAGCAGCGGTCTAAGACACTGCATCTCAGTGCTAGAGGCATCACTACAGACACCCTGGTTTAAATCCAGGCTGTATCAGGTGGCTCACAATTGGCCCAGGTTGTCCAGGTTTTGGCCAGTGTAGGCCGTCATTGTAAATAAGAATTTGTTCTTAACTGACTTGCCTAGTTAAATAAAGGTTAAATAACAAAATATATATTTTTAAATGTAATGACAAGCATACCGGTAACATGATGCAGCCACCACCATGCTTGAAAATATGAAGAGTGTTACTTAGTGATGTGTTGGATTTGCCCCAAACATAACACTTTGTATTCAGACATAAAGTTACTTTCTTTGCCACATTTTTTTCTTCAGTTTTACATTAGTGCTGTATTGCAAACAGGATGCGTTCTTTTGAATATTTTTATTCTGTACAGGCTTCTTTCTTTTCACTCTGTCATTTAGGTTAGTTTTGTGGTGTAACTACCATGTTGTTGATCCAACCTCAGTTTTCTCCTCTATCACAGCCATTAACCTCTGTAACTGTTTTAAAGTCACCATTGGCCTCATGATGAAATCCCTGAGCGGTATCTTTGTAGTGACTGGGTGTGATTTAATATCATCCAAAGTGTAATTAATAACTTCACCATGCTCAAAGAGATGTTCAATGTCATTTTTTTTAAAGCCCTTCTTTGCGAGGCATTGAAAAACCTCCCTGGTCTTTGGGGTTGAATATGCGTTTGAAATTCACTTCTCGACTGAAGGACCTTACAGATAATTGTATGTGTGGGGTACAGAGATGACGTAGTCACTCAAAACAGTGTCCCCGTGTGGCTCTGTTGGTAGAGCATGGTGTTTGCAATGCCAGGGTTGTGGGTTCTATTCACACAGGGGACTATACTCTAGCCTTTAGCTCAGTGCCGACGTTGCCTGTAATCCATGGCTTCTGGTTGGGATATGTACGTACTGTCACTGTGAGGATGACATTGTCGATGCACTTATTAATGAAGCCGGTGACTGATGCGGTGTACTCCTCAATGCCATCGGATGAATCCCGGAACATATTCCAGTCTGTGCTAGTAAAACAGTCCTGTAGCTTAGCAACCGCTTCATCAGACCACTTCAGAATTGAGCGTGCCACTTGTACTTCCTGTTTGAGGTTTTTTTTGTAAGTAGGAATCAGGAGGATAGAGTTATGGTCAGATTAGCCAAATAGAGGGTGAGAGAGAGCTTTGTATGTGTCTCTGTGTGTGGAGTAAAGGTGATCTAGAGTTTGTATGTAAAGTTGGTTTAAAGTAAAGAGTTTTTTCTTCTCTAGTTGCACAGGTGACATGCTGGAAGAAATTAGGTAAAGGTGGGTGAGTGAGTGAACAGGTACATGTGCACGTGCTTGTATTAAATGCAGCATCACAAATGGTTTTAATGCATGAGACCTTTTTGCGGGGACATTTAGCTAACAACATGTGATCATTAATTGAGAAGCAGGAAAATACCATTAAGGGCCACATCCCTCTCTCCTGTTTGTGGCTTAATTCTCATTCAAGTGATTCCTAGGGATTCAAGTTGGAGCTTGCTGACATAGATTCGAGTTTCTACGTCTTGTTGTGACATAGATTAGAGTTTCTACGTCTTGTGACATAGATTAGAGTTTATACGTCTTGTTGTGACGTAGATTAGAGTTTCTACGTCTTGTTGTGACATAGATTAGAGTTTATACGTCTTGTTGTGACGTAGATTAGAGTTTCTACGTCTTTTTGTGACATAGATTAGAGTTTCTACGTCTTGTTGTGACATAGATTAGAGTTTCTACGTCTTGTTGGCTGAATATGCATTGCATTAGTGAGCACACACTACATTTGTTTATAAGGCACAGTTTATAGTTGTGTAAATCCTCATGCTTTACAGCCATATTGGAAATAGACTAAAAAATGGTCTTGACAGTATGTCTGTCCATTTGTTTTATATAACCACACTGGCCACTCGGTCTTCCACCAAATAAAATGTTATTTGTCACATTTTCCCGAACACAACAGGTGTAGACCATACAGCGATATGCTTACTTACAAGCCTTTTTAACAAAAAATGTTGTTAAGAAAAATAAGTGTTCAAGCATTTACTCAAATTAACTGAAGTTTTAAAAAATAAAAATAAAATACTGTAGTCCTCTGTCCTTACAGGACTCCCTTCCAGCTGGAATGTCTCTGTGCTAAGATTACAGCATTGTGCTTGTGTGAGAGTTAAAGCCTAGATAATTTAGCTTTAAGACGGGAGTGAGGTAACGATCTCCTTGGAAGTCGCCTGTAATCCCGCCACTCAGACGTTCTCTCACAGCTGGTGTGTGTGAGCGTGCGCGTGCGTGTGTGGTGGAGCCGCCCCAAAAGGATTATACTGCACTGCACTCTGGGGAAAAAACACTAGAGTGCATCACCCACTCTATCCCCTCCCTTCTACCCTCTCTCTAATAACAGGGGAGGAACTAAACTTCAAATTGTTCAACTCATTCACCAAAATGTGCAGGGTGCCTCTCACAGCCATAAATATCCTCTAAATATCCTCGTCGTTATTTTGAGTTCATGCCATACACCAGCTGTATGTTCAGGAGCTTAGTGTTCTACACCAATGCAACACGTGGAGGTTCAGTTAGAAGCTTATGTTTTATTGCCATTTTGTAGGGAGCTTTATGGCAGAATGCACCATAACACTTCTGACTATACCAACATCTCTTGATAGCAACTCACAATTCCACACAAATGTCCTTGTCCATTCATTAACAAAACAAAACGACCAAAGAAAGGAACGTAGTCTGTATAGTCAAAAGCACGTCACATGTTAAGGGGCGCTGGGCAGAAGGAAACTTGTATTATAAATGTAAATGGAGAAACTAGTTGGATGCAATCGTTAGCCTTGACCTGTAACAAATTTATGGCCGAGCCAGTCACTTGAGACAAGAATGAGAGGACTCTGCCCTGTAGTGGCCATCTCTTATCCACCATAGAGTCCTGTAGTGGCCATCTCTTATCCACCATAGAGTCCTGTAGTGGCCATCTCTTATCCACCATAGAGTCCTGTAGTGGCCATCTCTTATCCACCATAGAGTCCTGTAGTGGCCATCTCTTATCCACCATAGAGTCCTGTAGTGGCCATCTCTTATCCACCATAGAGCTCTGTAGTGGCCATCTCTCATCCACCATAGAGCTCTGTAGTGGCCATCTCTTATCCACCATAGAGCTCTGTAGTGGCCATCTCTCATCTACCATAGAGTCCTGTAGTGGCCATCTCTTATCCACCATAGAGCTCTGTAGTGGCCATCTCTTATCCACCATAGAGTCCTGTAGCGGCCATCTCTTCTCCACCATAGAGTCCTGTAGTGGCCATCTCTTATCCACCATAGAGCTCTGTAGTGGCCATCTCTTATCCACCATAGAGCTCTGTAGTGGCCATCTCTCATCTACCATAGAGTCCTGTAGTGGCCATCTCTTATCCACCATAGAGCTCTGTAGTGGCCATCTCTTATCCACCATAGAGCTCTGTAGCGGCCATCTCTTATCCACCATAGAGTCCTGTAGTGGCCATCTCTTATCCACCATAGAGCTCTGTAGTGGCCATCTCTCATCCACCATAGAGCTCTGTAGTGGCCATCTCTTATCCACCATAGAGCCTGTTAAGACATCTCTTATCCACCATAGAGCCTGTTAAGACATCTCTTATCCACCATAGAGCCTGTTAAGACATCTCTTATCCACCATAGAGCCTGTTAAGACATCTCTTATCCACCATAGAGCCTGTTAAGACATCTCTTATCCACCATAGAGCCTGTTAAGACATATCTTATCCACCATAGAGCCTGTTAAGACATCTCTTATCCACCATAGAGCTCTGGGATTGGGTTACAGACTCCTCTTTGTGATTGTTGGTGCATGGAGAGAGGAGTGAGGAGACAGGGAGGGTACAGACAGGGACTGAATGGGAGAGGAGTGAGGAGGCAGGGAGGGTACAGACAGGCTGAATGGGAGAGGAGTGAGGAGACAGGGAGGGTACAGACAGGGACTGAATGGGAGAGGAGTGAGGAGACAGGGAGTGTACAGACAGGGACTGAATGAGAGAGGAGTGAGGAGACAGGGACTGAATGGGAGGAGTGAGGAGGCAGGGAGGGTACAGACAGGGACTGAATGGGAGAGGAGTGAGGAGACAGGGAGTGTACAGACAGGGACTGAATGGGAGAGGAGTGAGGAGGCAGGGAGGGTACAGACAGGGACTGAATGGGAGAGGAGTGAGGAGACAGGGAGTGTACAGACAGGGACTGAATGGGAGAGGAGTGAGGAGACAGGGAGGGTACAGACAGGGACTGAATGAGAGAGGAGTGAGGAGACAGGGACTGAATGGGAGAGGAGTGAGGAGGCAGGGAGGGTACAGACAGGGACTGAATGGGAGAGGAGTGAGGAGACAGGGAGTGTACAGACAGGGACTGAATGAGAGAGGACTGAATGGGAGAGGAGTGAGGAGGCAGGGAGGAGACAGGGACTGAATGGGAGAGGAGTGAGGACGGGGACTGAATGGGGAGGGTACAGACAGGGACTGAATGGGAGAGGAGTGAGGAGACACGGGGAGAATGTGAGGAGGCAGGGAGACAGAGGGACTGAATGGGAGAGGAGTGAGGAGGCAGGGAGGGTACAGACAGGGACTGAATGGGAGAGGAGTGAGGAGACAGGGAGGGTACAGACGGGGACTGAATGGGAGAGGAGTGAGGAGGCAGGGAGGGTACAGACAGGCTGAATGGTTAAACCTTGAAGTCTAAAATGGTCACAGTCACAGTGTCCCTGGATCTTTACATTTATCATCTGCCTTACATGTTTTTCATTCAAGGTGTCATATTCTATTTTGTGCCTTGCAGTTCAAATGTAAATTACAATTAGCAGACATATCATTGGTAGCCAGAAAGCAGGGAGTGATAGAGAAAGGCCTTACCAATGATATAGCAGACAGTGTGTGATGCTTGGTTGTGGTCTATCATTCTGGTCTGTTCAGGTACGTTCCACTGAACCAGCAGCATTCAACAATTACCCTGCCCAGCAACAAAAGCTCTGCCTGCTGGCTAGCTGGGCATCACCCTCTCACTGCCTGACGCCTGCTCTGCCTCCAGGGTTCCCATGGAAACCCTGACTTTTCCCAGGCAAAATGTAATTTAGTTGTGTTGATGGGGAAATTAGGCCTATACAGTCTGTTTTTAGAAAATGTCTGCCCCTTACCTAACTGTTTATTTACCAATGCACCCATTTTAGTAGTCCTAGACAGGGTCAGGAAACCAGGAGTGTGTCCTATAGTGCACATCATAGCTAAACGTTTTGCAACTAAAAACATTAAATCCCCCAGCAAATGTTTAGAAAGTTCAAGCTTTCTTACTGTATTTCTACACAATTTCAAAACTCTAAAATGCTTTTTGGAGAACAACAAAAAACACAAGCAAAAAAATGACCCCAGCCATTATCACATTGGTTTCTGTAGCTTCATTCACCTCAGTCTATCTACAAACACATAGCCTATTAGCTATAATATTAACCGCTAAACATTAACTCTGCCCCTGGGATTTAAAACTATAATTTAATACGTACAGAGGGATCTGTTAGCAGAAAGAGTATTTTTATTAACAAATGGTTAACAAATAAATTAGTTTTTTATTTTAAATTTGTTTTACAGCAATTCTACACAATTTTTCTGCAATTCTACACATTTTGCCATGACTTGTGCCAGATTAATATATCAGTAGTTGACTAACAAAATCAAATGGGGGAGACCTGGAGGTCAGGGTCCCTGGGCACTTACCCTATGGCCAAGTGTAGATAGCTAGCTAGAGTAATTTAGTGAATGTCAGTGATTGACGTATAGGCTTGCTGAATTCAAAATGCTAGAAACGTGGTGACATACTTTCTCCTAGTTCGCCCATGAGGCTTCTTTTACATGGTTAAGCACTCAGTGTAACAGAAGCCTCCATCCAGCCTCTCAATCCCACTGGCAGTAGTCTAGCTAGAACACATTTACAGTGTGTCACTGGAGGCATTTGTCTCAACTCCTTCTTCTATATCCTTCTAAGCCTGTAACGGATTGTGAACTAACTCTCTCTGTGTAATTATTTGGATTGTCCAATGAAACAGTCAGATGTGAGGAGAGCCGTCTGTGTTTGTGACATGAGTCATGAGAATTTCAAGGTATCCCCAAAGCAGAAGCTAATCCCGGATTAAAATGGTGATGTGTTTGAGCACTTCTGTCCAATCCCAGTGAGCAAAACTGGTTTTAAAGATGTCATTTCAAAAGCACAACTGGTTGAAATAACTCACACACACGTACAGGGGTGAGTAATGTTATTTAACTACTGGGTTATTGACTGGTTATGTTGAATGGGTGTTCCTTAAAACTAAATAATTCAAACAAACGTCTCAAAGAGATATTACACACATAGCCTGTCCACGGCCATTGAATTATTCAGGGGTAATTTTATATCCTCTATGAAACAAAGACCCAGAATTAGTGTCTATTTGTATCTATATTTCATATTTTATTGGCCATAAAAAAGTACTTTTGTTAAGGTGTAGTCTTCCACATAAGGAAGACCAACAGGGTTTAAACCCAGAGTGATTGGCGAGGAGAGGAACAGTCGTCCTCATGTCCTCAATTCAAGCGGGTATCCGTCAAATTGCCACGTACGTTTTGCGATATTACATCAACGAAAGAAGTTACATCAAACAACGAACACTGCCCCCCCCCCACCCCACCCCCCACCCGTCGGACTTCACGCGGGATAGAACAGCAGCATGTTTCGTCTTGACGTCAACTAAACAAAACCAATAGTAGGGCTGTGGGGCAGACTGTAGCGCTGTTCCCCCCGACTACGAATTCAAATCAAATCAAATTGATATATATAGCCTTTCGTACATCAGCTGATATCTCAAAGTGCTGTACAGAAACCCAGCCTAAAACCCCAAACAGCAAGCAATGCAGGTGTAGAAGCACGGTGGCTAGGAAAAACTCCCTCCCATCTTTAACTATAGCTACATGCTGTATCCTAATATTTGGATTGTTTGGACAGTGGTTCTAGGATCATCTCCCATGTATCATTGGTTAGGCCTAACCAATGATATTAATTCATTTCAATAAAATAAAATGTTATTGGTTACATACACATGGTTAGCAGATGTTATTGGTTACATACACATGGTTAGCAGATGTTAATGCGAGTGTAGCGAAATGCTTGTGCTTTTAGTTCCGACAGTGCAGTAATATCTAACAAGTAATCTAACAATTCCCCAACAACTACCTAATACACACAAATCTAAAGGGATGGAATGAGGATATGTACATGTAAATATATGGATGAGCGATGACCGAGCGGCATGGGCAAGATGCAATAGACGGTATAAAATACAGTATATACATGAGATGAGTAATGTAAGATATGTAAACATGATTAAAGTGGGATTATTTAAAGTGACCAGTGATCCATTTTTTTACTACCTTTTTTTAGGTTTGTGTTGATTCTTTAAAGGTGCAGTACGCTGCAACCTACTTGGAACCAGAAAGACAGTCGTTTACCACCAAGTGCTTATATTAGCATTAGCTGACCACAAACCAATGTAAGTCAGTCGAACCCAATACACACTGGGTATACCAAACATTAGGTACACCTTCCTAATATTGAGATACCTTGGACTCTACAAGGTATCAAAAGCGTTCCACAGAGATACTGGCCCATGTTGATTCCAATGCTTCCCACAGTTGAGTCTGGATATCCTTTGGGTGGTGGACCATTCTTGATACACACAGGAAACTGTTGAACATGAAAAACCCAGCAGTATTGCAGTTCTTGACAGACCTGGCACCCACTACCATGCCCCCTACAAAAGTACTTATACTTTATCTTACCCGCCCTCTGAAGGGCACACATACACAATCCACATCTGACTTGTCTCAAGGCTTAAAAATCCTTCTTTATCCTGTCTCCTCCGCTTCATCTACACTGATTTGAAGTGGATTTAACAGGGGACATCAATAAGGGATCATAGCCTGGATTCACCTGGTCAGTCTATGTCATGGAAAGAGCAGGTGTTCCTAATGTTTTGTCTACTCAGTGTAGAACGTTTTAAAGATGAGCTGCAGTTGTATGAGTAGGCATTTTGTATGTGTTGCAGTTCACATGCTCGTACCATCACTCATAGGGGCAGTGCATGATTTCCAATCTGCATGATTTGACCCTTCGCATTGTGTCATGTAGGTCAA
This sequence comes from Oncorhynchus gorbuscha, assembly GCF_021184085.1. Lineage (NCBI taxonomy): Eukaryota > Metazoa > Chordata > Actinopteri > Salmoniformes > Salmonidae > Oncorhynchus > Oncorhynchus gorbuscha. The sequence goes on from NC_060189.1 coordinate 7,950,982, forward strand.
GACATTTCCCACTCTGTCACCCTGACTTGCTGTTCTGTCACCACTCTGTCACCAGTTTTTAGCTTAGTTGTGTTTGTCACGCCGCCCTTTTCTCAGAGTTATTTTTCCGTCCCCAGCGATTGCGAAGCATTTGAATGAAACCCAATACTTCACAGAGAAGGCATGTTAACCATCGACCCCAAAATGCCTCCAGAAATAGTTTGTTTTTGTAAGTGGATCTGTCAGACACTAAGGAACTGAGTATCATCTCAGGGACATGGGGTGGTCTTTGTGCTGTGTAGAAGTGCCTGTTGTGTGGTTAAATGAGTTAAATGTAAAAAGATATATTTAAAAAATCCATCAATAGAAGTCGTAATATCCTTCATTGCTAAGTGACATCCTTCATTGCTAAGTACTACTTGACTGAGTAGCACACTGGTGAACTGTGCCTACAGTTTAGTCTAAAGTAAGATACCAGAGCTAGGTTTTCTGTAAGGTTTGGCTTATTGTGGTTTCATTTGAATGCCTTGTATTGATTCCATATCGATTGAGGTATTGACTTCCCTATTTGTGGTCCTTCTGTAGCTCAGTTGGTAGAGCATGGCGCTTGTAACGCCAGGGTAGTGGGTTTGATTCCCGGGACCACCCATACGTAGAATGTATGCACACATGACTGTAAGTCGCTTTGGATAAAAGCGTCTGCTAAATGGCATATTATTTATTTATTTATTTATTAATGTGGTAGATTACGATGCACTCACACCTTCTGCTTCATGTATCGCTGTTAGCCTTTAGCCGTTAGCCTTTAACCTTTAGCCTTTAGCTGATAGCCTTTAACTGTTAGCCGATAGCCTTTAGCTTTTAGCTGATAGCCTTTAACTGTTAGCCAATAGCCTTTAGCTTTTAGCTGATAGCCTTTAACTGTTAGCCAATAGCCTTTAGCTTTTAGCTTATAGCCTTTAACTGTTAGCGTTTAGCTGTTGGCCTTTGCTTCCTTCTGCTGAGATACTATTTCACCTACTGTGTCAAACTACTCCTCACTCAAAGCCTCAAATGAAGCACAACACACACTGTCCTCTTAATCCTAACTGGCTGAGCTGTCATGTAAAGGGTAGGCCTAAACCAAACTTGCTATATCCAACTGCATGTTCAGTGTAACCTCAAGAGCTTAGTGTACAATGATTGGATCTTTTTTATGTGTCTGTAATTGATTGATTTGGGCTTACAGATTTACTCTAAAACATACCAGACCGCACTTCAATTGAATTTGAAAAGCGCTTGCAAGGATAGTGATGTTGGCTGGTTCTGTGATGTTTGTGTGATGGATACTGAGGAGTCTTGAGAATGTGTCAGTCAGTGCCAGGCTTGTGAGGCTTACAGTAGGGTAGTAATCGTGGAGGGACAGCTATGGGTCCCGATATGCTTTCAAAGCCTCGCCCTCTAATATTGTTGTCGCATTGCACATCTACTGGTACACAATATGTTGATAGAGGACGTTCTGAGTCCTGCACTAATACAGCCTCAACCATACACGGTGCTCTGCTTAGACATGGCTGAAGTGTCAGCCTCCATTTTCTCTGTCTCGTAAGGAGGAAGGAAGCAGATCGAAGAGGAAGGTCACATGCTGGCATTTGAATGCTGGCGAGGCCCTAGGGGCCTTGGAGACAAGACAACCTGTCTCTGTGGTGGAATCTTTTATTTAGTTTGGGATATTAATATGGCTTTTTTGGGGGGGATATTGGAAAGACTTCCAGAAATATACTTACTTTGCTTTCCGTGGTGAGGCACCCACTTTTTAAAATATTTCCTTTAAGAATTGCTGTCTAGAAATGACAGCTGTGAATGCACCGTGCTAATTTGACAATAAAGACTGAGAATGTTGAGTAGCTGAGTATTTAAAGCCGTTAGAGCAGAGCTGTCCCCGTGGTATTCACGGTGAACGTTAAGAAACTTTTCGTCACTTCACAGTCCCCTGAGGGCGTAAGTCACTCTCACCTCTTAGACCTCTATGAGTGAAGCATGCCAGGAATATTACACCACATTACACCATATTATACTGTAATGAAAAAGGGAGGGAACAGGTCTCGAACCCTCGACCTTCTAGCCCGAAGTCCAGCGCGTTATTGACTGTGCCCGCAAAAGCATGCTCGAGCGGCAGAGTCGATATCCGCGCTTATAAACCCAGGGTCGTTACAATACTATAGTACACCATGTTATACTATATTACACCATGTTATACTATATTACACCATGTTATACTATATTACACCATGTTATACTATATTACACCATGTTATACTATATTACACCATGTTATACTATATTATACCATGTTATACTATATTACACCATGTTATACTATATTACACCATGTTATACTATATTACACCATGTTATACTATATTACACCATGTTATACTATATTACACCATGTTATACTATATTACACCATGTTATACTATATTACACCATGTTATACTATATTACACCATATTATACTATATTATACCATGTTATACTATATTACACCATATTATACTATATTACACCATGTTATACTATATTACACCATGTTATACTATATTACACCATGTTATACTATATTACACCATATTATACTATATTATACCATGTTATACTATATTACACCATATTATACTATATTACACCATGTTATACTATATTATACCATATTATACTATATTATACCATATTATACTATATTACACCATGTTATACTATATTACACCATATTATACTATATTACACCATGTTATACTATATTACACCATATTATACTATATTATACCATGTTATACTATATTACACCATATTATACTATATTACCACATATTATACTATATTACACCATGTTACACTATATTACACCATATTATACTATATTACACCATGTTACACTATATTACACCATATTATACTATATTATACCATATTATACTATATTATACCATATTATACTATATTACACCATATTATACTATATTACACTATATTACACCATATTATACTATATTACACTACTATAGTACACCATGTTATACTATATTACACCATGTTATACTATATTACACCATGTTATACTATATTACACCATGTTATACTATATTACACCATGTTATACTATATTATACCATATTATACTATATTATACCATATTATACTATATTACACCATGTTATACTATATTACACCATGTTATACTATATTACACCATGTTATACTATATTACACCATGTTATACTATATTATACCATATTATACTATATTATACCATATTATACTATATTACACCATGTTATACTATATTACACCATATTATACTATATTACACCATGTTATACTATATTACACCATATTATACTATATTATACCATGTTATACTATATTACACCATATTATACTATATTACCACATATTATACTATACTACACCATGTTACACTATATTACACCATATTATACTATATTACACCATGTTACACTATATTACACCATATTATACTATATTATACCATATTATACTATATTATACCATATTATACTATATTACACCATATTATACTATATTACACTATATTACACCATATTATACTATATTACACCATATTATAATATATTACACCATGTTACACTATATTACACCATATTATACTATATTATACCATATTATACTATATTATACCATATTATATTATATTACACCATGTTATACTATATTACACCATATCACACCATTTCACACAATATAAAACCATATCAGGGGTAAGGGCGGCAGCGTAGCCTAGTGGTTAGAGCGTTGGACTAGTAATCCCTGAGCTGACAAGGTACAAATCTGTTGTTCTGCCCCTGAACATGGCAGTTAACCCACTGTCCCTAGGCTGTCATTGAAAATGAGTATTTGTTCTTTAACTGACCTGTCTAATTAAATAAAGGTTAAAAAAAAAAAATCATACCATATTGTTATTCATACCCTTTCATATCTTAGCCCTTCGTCCATGTACTCAAAAAACATTTTGTCGTTGTGGATTTTTCTTTATTATCAATTGAAAGAAGTCACCGCCTACATGTATTGTAAAGGTGAAGCATGGAAGTTTCTCCACTTATGAGGAGTTGGCATTAGTGCTTTGAAATGTACTATACTGTAGATGTACTACGGCTGTACTTGTTCACCACATAATTCAATAGTTTAATTCTTGTTGTCGATAGGAATGGAGAGTTTGGAATCAAGACAGTCTGTGCCTGGGCCAAAACCATGATGTGGATGCACATTCCCAATTTATCTGGTTTGACAGATAAATACCTCACATCTGGTGAACAGATAGTTAATTAGACGCTTCTGTTTTCTCTCACCGTGTTATTATCATAGATCAGCGACACACATGTTTCCTGCCCATGTCGCCGAACATTCTGAAATATGCTAATTATGATACCACGACACCACAGCAAAGCAAAACACAGAGAGAGATTTTTTTTCTCGGAGGGGTTGGGGTTAGTGTGCTTGTTTATAGGGTTTTAAATGGCTGTCCCTCCCTCTTTTTAGGGACATACTGTCAAATTTCAAACGGTACCATTAGATAGGCGTGGTTCCTTTGAGAGTTACTACTACTGAACAGGCTTGCTAACAGTACGGTACTACACAGCACCGCATACACCAGTAGTAGGAGACACAGGGGTTAGAGGTCAACAATAAGGACATAGGGTGAATCTCAAACATATTTCCTCGATTCCTTGCATCCTCTCTCCTCAAAACCCATTGGAGATTCTCGTCCAATCCGTTTTGAGAAGAAGGGGAGGAGAGGATGCAAGAAATCAAGGAAATATGTTTGAGATTCACCCTATGTCCTTATTGTTGTCCTTATTGTTGACCTATTGTTGACCCTGTGTCCTCCTCCACAGTGAACAGAGTACCTGCCAAGCCCGCGCCTCAGTCACGGTGACCTCTAACCCCTGTGTTCTCCTCCACAGTGAACAGAGTACCTGCCAAGCCCGTGCCTCAGTCACGGTGACCTCTAACCCCTGTGTTCTCCTCCACAGTGAACAGAGGATCTGTCAAGCCCACGCCTCAGTCACGGTGACCTCTAACCCCTGTGTTCTCCTCCACAGTGAACAGAGTATCTGCCAAGTCCGCGCCTCAGTCACGGTGACCTCTAAAACCTGTGTTCTCCTCCACAGTGAACAGAGTATCTGCCAAGCCCGCGCCTCAGTCATGGTGTACGACGACACCAGTAAGAAGTGGGTTCCAATCAAGCCGGGCCAGCAGGGCTTCAGCCGCATCAACATCTACCACAACACGGCCAACAACACCTTTCGCGTGGTCGGGGTCAAGCTACAGGACCAACAGGTAGAGGTACACATACGCACACACAGCAATTGCCATTGTCCGGGGGAATTTGTTTTTGTTCTAGTAATGTTAGTAATTTCAATGGACCTACAAATCTTGTTGTAGATCTGGTGGAAGATTTTTCACACCGCAAGCCTTTACAGACCTCCACCACACTGTCTTTAGTTATAGAGATCATCTCCACCACACTGTCTTTAGTTATAGAGATCATCTCCACCACACTGTCTTTAGTTATAGAGATCATCTCCACCACACTGTCTTTAGTTATAGAGATCATCTCCACCACACTGTCTTTAGTTATAGAGATCATCTCCACCACACTGTCTTTAGTTATAGAGATCATCTCCACCACACTGTCTTTAGTTATAGAGATCATCTCCACCACACTGTCTTTAGTTATAGAGATCATCTCCACCACACTGTCTTTAGTTATAGAGATCATCTCCACCACACTGTCTTTAGTTATAGAGATCATCTCCACCACACTGTCTTTAGTTATAGAGATCACCTCCACCACACTGTCTTTAGTTATAGAGATCATCTCCACCACACTGTCTTTAGTTATAGAGATCATCTCCACCACACTGTCTTTAGTTATAGAGATCATCTCCACCACACTGTCTTTAGTTATAGAGATCATCTCCACCACACTGTCTTTAGTTATAGAGATCATCTCCACGACACTGTCTTAGTTATGATCTCCACCACACTGTCTTTAGTTATAGAGATCATCTCCACCACACACATTCGTTACTAGTTATCTCTATAGTTATGTAAGACATATTTATCTCTATAGTTACGGTACATTGAACTAAGCTGACCATAGTAATTGGTGAATAATGAATGAATGAGTAATTGGCTATCTGTCTCTCAGGTAGTGATCAACTACTCCATAGTGAAGGGGCTGAAGTATAACCAGGCCACGCCCACCTTTCACCAGTGGCGCGATGCCAGGCAGGTTTACGGCCTCAACTTCGCCAGCAAAGAGGAGGCCACCACCTTCTCCACCGCCATGATGTTCGCCCTCAACACGCTCAGCTCGCAAGATGGAGGTGGGACTCTTTCCCGTGTGGAAGTAATCATTCTGTCCATCTGTCTGCCTGTCTGTCCACCCGTTTGTTCGTCCACCTGTCTATTTATGTCACAGTCAGGTTTAGATAGACTGTAGCTAAAACTGATGTGTACTAATTAGCAGTTAATCCTGGCACGTCAGCTACTAATTATCGGTCGAAGTGCAAATCTTTTTATACAGTCATTTCAAGCCTGTATAGCTCCCCTATAATTTAAGGATTGTTGGATTAACATAATATTAGGTTGAACATGTTTAGGTTGTAACAAGAATAATCTATTTTCAGAAACGCTCTCAACCTGTTCAGTTTACACTTGGTCCAGCCAATGACATTGGGGCTGCAGGTGCCAGTCAGTCTGGTTGCTGGGTCGATCTCCACTGAGTTCTACCTCCCTCTGCTGGACATCAAGCTCTAGAGCGATAACAAGGCCAGACGTACTGTATCTCTATGGCTCTGGGTGAAAGCTTTCAGCAGTGTGTGTGGGAATGGAAAGCAAACCATAGAACCCATAGAACCCTGCCAGACTATAAACTCTGTTTAAAGTTGTGTTCAGTAGGGCACATTGTAACAAAACATTTAAAATTGTTATGAAACGGAAAATGGTTTGATAGTTCAAATATAGCCTACCTATTTCACTTATTTATTTGTTAACTATCTACTGAACACAACCCAGGCTAGAGCCCAGGGTGCAACACTTGGATACGTGACCTGGCGATATATGATGGCCGATTGCAGACACTTGTGATAATTCTGTATGCCTGAAAGCGACACTTTCGAAAACAACCATTACAGTTAACCCTGACAACCATTAACATTACACCGCCAGGACAGACACTTGCACACATCAATGTAAAGACCTGTGGTTAGATGAGATGGATGGTGCAGTCTAGTTCATGGCGACATAACTAGACTGTATACGAAACCTTACTCTTAAGAAATAGCACATGGGCCTATCCTGTTACACGTTGCTGCTACTTATAAGCTGTTGGGATGGGGAGTCCGGTGGCGGCCCCATTCCGTCCCCCTAGCCTTCCTATTGGTGCACAGCCTGGCTAAAATACCCATGGAGCCGAACTGTCTTAGACCGCCAAATCTCACATGGCACTCTCCTTTTTTTGGTAAACCTTTTGGGGAACAAGACGGGGCCATGTTGGAGGTGAGCTGAGCTATGGGGCTCCACACGCAAACCTAAGGTGCGCTCCTTCTGTCCAGGGAATGCAGTCGCAGCCGTTTTACTGCTTTATACCTGCTACTGGGGTCCTATCTTGGATCACCCGGTTCGTGGCTAATGCTATTCCAGTAGCCTGGACAGCTGCCTGACTAGAAGCCATAGTTAGTACCACACAGTAATAGCTTGCTAAAGACACTGTAAGAATTGCAGAGAGGGTCTCACGATGAGTCTTACTCCAGAGATGTCACCAGCCACTGTCAGAAGGTGCACTTCTGCGAAGATCACCCTCAGTAAGTACTGTTCCCGTGATGACAGTTGATGCAGGGTAGGTGATAGAGGGAGGGGCTGGATCAGGGCTATTTACTGCATGATGCTGCGGCAGACAATGTGAGGCTGGTGGTATTTGGCAACACCTCTCTCACCTCTTTCATTGTAGGGCTAAAATAGGGAAGTGATGTTCTGGAAATCCCTATGTTGATGTTTAAGCTTAAGCTGTATGCGTTTCTGTTGACTGCCATTTAAAGTTTTCCATTCAACACACATGTGGACTTAAGGGGCCCTAATGGGTCAAAGTAGCTTTTATATTTCATATTTTGGTAGCCACAGCCCCACGGGGTGTTAAGCTGTGGCTCCTGAGGTTTGAAATACTCTTTAATAGCATCATATTTAGCTCAAGAAATCCCAATTAGGCAATTAGGTAATCACCATTTGAGTTAGAGAGTGAGAGAGAGAAAGTAGGCCTTGTTTTGTTCCTTGAGGGCTTCTGTGCACAGGCCTGATCAAGCCCAAGCACTCCCCTGGGGCACTACGTCTCTCACCTCACCATGGCAACAGCCAGGACCCCCTCATGTCAGGCCTCTGTGCTTCATCGTGCACTAACCCAAACTCATTTGACACGTACACAACCTTCCTGTTAGCATCTGTAGATGTGTTGTGTTGATAATAACCCTTGATAGTGTTAATGGTGTTAGCTCTTGTGTCACTAAAATAAAAGCCTTTAATTATGCAGTCAACTAGGCTGTGAGGTTGCAGTTGGCAAGTAGTATTGACTAGAGTGGCCCACGTTGTTGTATTTTAATAGTTGCTTTAAAATATTAGGAAATACTTGACCAGCCCAATACCAACCTAGACCCTACCTAACGTTTAGTTACTTTACCAGCCCAACACCAACCACCAATCTAGCGTTTAGTTACTTTACCAGCCCAACACCAACCACCAATCTAACGTTTCGTTACTTTACCAGCCCAACACCAACCACCAATCTAGCGTTTAGTTACTTTACCAGCCCAACACCAACCACCAATCTAGCGTTTAGTTACTTTACCAGCCCAACACCAACCTAACGTTTAGTTACTTTACCAGCCCAACACCAACCGTCAATCTAACATTTAGTTACTTTACCAGCCCAACACCAATCTAACATTTAGTTACTTTATTGTGTCTGGATCTGGAGGTATGGTATGTCTACCAAAAGAAAGCATCATCTTGTATATTAGCTTTGCAGTGGTTTCATTTGATGGCAAAGGGCATATATTATACATGTTCTTAGCTTCATGTATTCCAAACTAAAACCTGAAAAGACTCAAAATCAAGATCAGGTTGGACTAATTGGCTCATAGAAACCATCATAGATGGACACCAACTGATTCTGGTGAGTATTTTGGCTGTTGTTATGCATTAGCTGCAGCTCTGTGCTCCACTATTAGTATTCATCTTGTCACCTCATCTGGATATGTGCTCAAATGAATTGAATAGTCGTGCAGATAACACATAACCATCAGCTGCTAAGAAGGGGAGTTTAGAGGAGCCGTGCAGATAACACATAACCATCAGCTGCTAAGAAGGGGAGTTTAGAGGAGCCGTGCAGATAACACATAACCATCAGCTGCTAAGAAGGGGAGTTTAGAGGAGCCGTGCAGATAACCATCAGCTGCTAAGAAGGGGAGTTTAGAGGAGCCGTGCAGATAACCATCAGCTGCTAAGAAGGGGAGTTTAGAGGAGCCGTTCAGATAACACATAACCATCAGCTGCTAAGAAGGGGAGTTTAGAGGAGCCGTGCAGATAACACATAACCATCAGCTGCTAAGAAGGGGAGTTTAGAGGAGCCGTGCAGATAACCATCAGCTGCTAAGTAGGGGAGTTTAGAGGGGCCGTGCAGATAACACATAACCATCAGCTGCTAAGTAGGGGAGTTTAGAGGGGCCGTGCAGATAACACATAACCATCATCTGCTAAGTAGGGGAGTTTAGAGGAGCCGTGCAGATAACACATAACCATCAGCTGCTAAGAAGGGGAGTTTAGAGGAGCCGTGCAGATAACCATCATCTGCTAAGTAGGGGAGTTTAGAGGAGCCGTGCAGATAACACATAACCATCAGCTGCTAAGAAGGGGAGTTTAGAGGAGCCGTGCAGATAACACATAACCATCAGCTGCTAAGAAGGGGAGTTTAGAGGAGCCGTGCAGATAACACATAACCATCATCTGCTAAGTAGGGGAGTTTAGAGGAGCCGTGCAGATAACACATAACCATCAGCTGCTAAGAAGGGGAGTTTAGAGGAGCCGTGCAGATAACCATCATCTGCTAAGTAGGGGAGTTTAGAGGAGCCGTGCAGATAACACATAACCATCAGCTGCTAAGAAGGGGAGTTTAGAGGAGCCGTTCAGATAACACATAACCATCAGCTGCTAAGAAGGGGAGTTTAGAGGAGCCGTGCAGATAACACATAACCATCAGCTGCTAAGAAGGGGAGTTTAGAGGAGCCGTGCAGATAACACATAACCATCAGCTGCTAAGAAGGGGAGTTTAGAGGAGCCGTGCAGATAACACATAACCATCAGCTGCTAAGAAGGGGAGTTTAGAGGAGCCGTGCAGATAACACATAACCATCAGCTGCTAAGAAGGGGAGTTTAGAGGAGCCGTGCAGATAACCATCAGCTGCTAAGAAGGGGAGTTTAGAGGAGCCGTGCAGATAACACATAACCATCAGCTGCTAAGAAGGGGAGTTTAGAGGAGCCGTTCAGATAACACATAACCATCAGCTGCTAAGAAGGGGAGTTTAGAGGAGCCGTGCAGATAACACATAACCATCAGCTGCTAAGAAGGGGAGTTTAGAGGAGCCGTGCAGATAACACATAACCATCAGCTGCTAAGAAGGGGAGTTTAGAGGAGCTGTGCAGATAACCATCAGCTGCTAAGAAGGGGAGTTTAGAGGAGCCGTGCAGATAACACATAACCATCACCTGCTAAGAAGGGGAGTTTAGAGGAGCCGTGCAGATAACACATAACCATCAGCTGCTAAGAAGGGGAGTTTAGAGGAGCCGTGCAGATAACCATCAGCTGCTAAGAAGGGGAGTTTAGAGGAGCCGTTCAGATAACACATAACCATCAGCTGCTAAGAAGGGAGTTTAGAGGAGCCGTGCAGATAACACATAACCATCAGCTGCTAAGAAGGGGAGTTTAGAGGAGCCGTGCAGATAACACATAACCATCAGCTGCTAAGAAGGGGAGTTTAGAGGAGCTGTGCAGATAACCATCAGCTGCTAAGAAGGGGAGTTTAGAGGAGCCGTGCAGATAACACATAACCATCAGCTGCTAAGAAGGGGAGTTTAGAGGAGCCGTGCAGATAACACATAACCATCAGCTGCTAAGAAGGGGAGTTTAGAGGAGCCGTGCAGATAACCATCAGCTGCTAAGAAGGGGAGTTTAGAGGAGCCGTTCAGATAACACATAACCATCAGCTGCTAAGAAGGGGAGTTTAGAGGAGCCGTGCAGATAACACATAACCATCAGCTGCTAAGAAGGGGAGTTTAGAGGAGCCGTGCAGATAACACATAACCATCAGCTGCTAAGAAGGGGAGTTTAGAGGAGCCGTGCAGATAACACATAACCATCAGCTGCTAAGAAGGGGAGTTTAGAGGAGTCGTGCAGATAACACATAACCATCAGCTGCTAAGAAGGGGAGTTTAGAGGAGCCGTGCAGATAACACATAACCATCAGCTGCTAAGATGGGGAGTTTAGAGGAGCCGTGCAGATAACACATAACCATCAGCTGCTAAGTAGGGGAGTTTAGAGGAGCCGTGCAGATAACACATAACCATCAGCTGCTAAGAAGGGGAGTTTAGAGGAGCCGTGCAGATAACACATAACCATCAGCTGCTAAGATGGGGAGTTTAGAGGAGCCGTGCAGATAACACATAACCATCAGCTGCTAAGAAGGGGAGTTTAGAGGAGCCGTGCAGATAACACATAACCATCAGCTGCTAAGAAGGGGAGTTTAGAGGAGCCGTTCAGATAACACATAACCATCAGCTGCTAAGAAGGGGAGTTTAGAGGAGCTGTGCAGATAACCATCAGCTGCTAAGAAGGGGAGTTTAGAGGAGCCGTGCAGATAACACATAACCATCAGCTGCTAAGAAGGGGAGTTTAGAGGAGCCGTGCAGATAACACATAACCATCAGCTGCTAAGAAGGGGAGTTTAGAGGAGCCGTGCAGATAACCATCAGCTGCTAAGAAGGGGAGTTTAGAGGAGCCGTTCAGATAACACATAACCATCAGCTGCTAAGAAGGGGAGTTTAGAGGAGCCGTGCAGATAACACATAACCATCAGCTGCTAAGAAGGGGAGTTTAGAGGAGCCGTGCAGATAACACATAACCATCAGCTGCTAAGAAGGGGAGTTTAGAGGAGCTGTGCAGATAACCATCAGCTGCTAAGAAGGGGAGTTTAGAGGAGCCGTGCAGATAACACATAACCATCAGCTGCTAAGAAGGGGAGTTTAGAGGAGCCGTGCAGATAACACATAACCATCAGCTGCTAAGAAGGGGAGTTTAGAGGAGCCGTGCAGATAACCATCAGCTGCTAAGAAGGGGAGTTTAGAGGAGCCGTTCAGATAACACATAACCATCAGCTGCTAAGAAGGGGAGTTTAGAGGAGCCGTGCAGATAACACATAACCATCAGCTGCTAAGAAGGGGAGTTTAGAGGAGCCGTGCAGATAACACATAACCATCAGCTGCTAAGAAGGGGAGTTTAGAGGAGTCGTGCAGATAACACATAACCATCAGCTGCTAAGAAGGGGAGTTTAGAGGAGCCGTGCAGATAACACATAACCATCAGCTGCTAAGATGGGGAGTTTAGAGGAGCCGTGCAGATAACACATAACCATCAGCTGCTAAGAAGGGGAGTTTAGAGGAGCTGTGCAGATAACCATCAGCTGCTAAGAAGGGGAGTTTAGAGGAGCCGTGCAGATAACACATAACCATCAGCTGCTAAGAAGGGGAGTTTAGAGGAGCCGTGCAGATAACCATCAGCTGCTAAGAAGGGGAGTTTAGAGGAGCCGTGCAGATAACACATAACCATCAGCTGCTAAGTAGGGGAGTTTAGAGGAGCCGTTCAGATAACACATAACCATCAGCTGCTAAGAAGGGGAGTTTAGAGGAGTCGTGCAGATAACACATAACCATCAGCTGCTAAGAAGGGGAGTTTAGAGGAGCCGTGCAGATAACACATAACCATCAGCTGCTAAGATGGGGAGTTTAGAGGAGCCGTGCAGATAACACATAACCATCAGCTGCTAAGAAGGGGAGTTTAGAGGAGCTGTGCAGATAACCATCAGCTGCTAAGAAGGGGAGTTTAGAGGAGCCGTGCAGATAACACATAACCATCAGCTGCTAAGAAGGGGAGTTTAGAGGAGCCGTGCAGATAACACATAACCATCAGCTGCTAAGAAGGGGAGTTTAGAGGAGCCGTGCAGATAACCATCAGCTGCTAAGAAGGGGAGTTTAGAGGAGCCGTTCAGATAACACATAACCATCAGCTGCTAAGAAGGGGAGTTTAGAGGAGCCGTGCAGATAACACATAACCATCAGCTGCTAAGAAGGGGAGTTTAGAGGAGCCGTGCAGATAACACATAACCATCAGCTGCTAAGAAGGGGAGTTTAGAGGAGCCGTGCAGATAACACATAACCATCAGCTGCTAAGAAGGGGAGTTTAGAGGAGTCGTGCAGATAACACATAACCATCAGCTGCTAAGAAGGGGAGTTTAGAGGAGCCGTGCAGATAACACATAACCATCAGCTGCTAAGATGGGGAGTTTAGAGGAGCCGTGCAGATAACACATAACCATCAGCTGCTAAGTAGGGGAGTTTAGAGGAGCCGTGCAGATAACACATAACCATCAGCTGCTAAGAAGGGGAGTTTAGAGGAGCCGTGCAGATAACACATAACCATCAGCTGCTAAGATGGGGAGTTTAGAGGAGCCGTGCAGATAACACATAACCATCAGCTGCTAAGAAGGGGAGTTTAGAGGAGCCGTGCAGATAACACATAACCATCAGCTGCTAAGAAGGGGAGTTTAGAGGAGCCGTGCAGATAACCATCAGCTGCTAAGAAGGGGAGTTTAGAGGAGCCGTGCAGATAACACATAACCATCAGCTGCTAAGAAGGGGAGTTTAGAGGAGCCGTGCAGATAACACATAACCATCAGCTGCTAAGAAGGGGAGTTTAGAGGAGCCGTGCAGATAACCATCAGCTGCTAAGAAGGGGAGTTTAGAGGAGCCGTGCAGATAACACATAACCATCAGCTGCTAAGAAGGGGAGTTTAGAGTGTCAGAAAGAATGAAAACAAGGCATCCCAAGTCATCTTCTATCAGAGAGCTGCAGGCTGAGAGAACAAAGGAGAGGAGACAAAACACACACACACACACACACAAAATCACAATCACACACACACAATTACACACACACACATACACACACAAAATCACAATCACACACACACACACAAAATCACAATCACACACACACACAAAATCACAATCACACACACACAATTACACACACACACACACACACACACACACACACACACACACACACACACACACACACACACACACACAAAATCACAATCACACACACACAATTACACACACACACATACACACAAAATGTCACACACACACACTAAATAACAAACTAAATAACTCCTGCTAGGCTGTGTATTGATAAAGCACTAGTACATACATTGCAGTAGTAGGACATTATTTATATTCATATACTGTGTTCAAAAACAGGGGGCAGAAATGTGGTGGGGATGGTTGGCTCTGTTTGATGATGGGATATTAAAATATTCCCCTTTCATGAGATGATGACTGTGGGACATGAAACATGAAACGGTTTGAGGTTGGGAATGAATCATGTTTTAGAAAGCGTTTACAGCACTTTATTCCAAAACCGCAGTGTTTTATTCCAAAACAACTCAGCCAACATCCTCGCCTTAGTTGCTCATTGAGAAGGAGGTGAATTCATTATGATGTCAGTAATGTCAACCCGAAAGCAGAAAACAAAAACAAAATTAGACACTTCAAATGGTTGGATATGGTAGGACAGAGGAATCCTCTGTTTCAGAGGCAGAACTCCAGTTACCCTATGAGCAAAAGACATTGAAAATACTTGGGGTGGCAAGTAGCCTAGTGGTTAGAGCGTTGGACTAGTATGCGAAAGGTTGCAAGTTCAAATCCCCAAGGAACAAATCTGTCATTCTGCCCCTTGAACAAGGCAGTTAACCCACTGTTCCTAGGCTGTCATTGAAAATAAGAATTTGTTCTTAACTGACTTGCCAAGTTAAATAAATTGAAAATTTAGTCTTTCTTGGTTGAAAGGATATTGAAAAGATGTATTTTCAATGCCTTGTGCTCACTGGGTAAGCAGTATCCATATAAAGATGTCCCTCATGCCGAACACACCCAGCGGAAATGACACCCAACAGCAATCTAGTGTTGCAAAGGGGCGTCAGGGGTTTATTGGTTGGTATTCCTGACATGCAGTAAGTGATCTCCCCTTTTATAATAGGCCTCTCTCAGAATAGGCTCTCCTCCTCAGTTAGCTGGGGAAGTAGAGTATGTCTCACAGTCACCCCTTCACACACACACACACCTCTATACACAGTCACCCCTTCACACACACACACCTCTATGCACAGTCACCCCTTCACACACATACACACACCTATATACACAGTCACCCCTTCACACACACACACCTCTATGCACAGTCACCCCTTCACACACACACACACCTCTATGCACAGTCACCCCTTCACACACACACACCTCTATGCACAGTCACCCCTTCACACACACACACCTCTATGCACAGTCACCCCTTCACACACACACACCTCTATACACAGTCACCCCTTCACACACACACACACCTCTATGCACAGTCACCCCTTCACACACACACACACCTATATACACAGTCACCCCTTCACACACACACACCTCTATACACAGTCACCCCTTCACACACACCTCTATGCACAGTCACCCCTTCACACACACACACACACACACACACACACACACACACACACACACACACACACACACACACACACACACACACACACACACACACACACACACACACACACACACACACACACACACACACAGTCACCCCTTCACACACACACACCTCTATGCACAGTCACCCCTTCACACACACACACACACCTCTATACACAGTCACCCCTTCACACACACACACCTCTATGCACAGTCACCCCTTCACACACACACACCTCTATGCACAGTCACCCCTTCACACACACACACCTCTATGCACAGTCACCCCAGTGGGTATGCAGCACCCCAATGACGTCAAGGTACGTCGTAAAGACATCAAGTAAAGACCTCATATATTGGTTGTTATGTGGTCAGTAAAAAAACTAAGATGTTAAAAAACATCTAGTATACCTCACCACGAAGTCATAATGACAGTCTTGTCTGCTGGGTTGGGGGTTTCTGCACCGGGCGATTGTCTCTATGCTGGGTTGGGGGTTTCTGCACCGGGCGATTGTCTCTATGCTGGGTTGGGGGTTTCTGCACCGGGCGATTGTCTCTATGCTGGGTTGGGGGTTTCTGCACCGGGCGATTGTCTCTATGCTGGGTTGGGGGTTTCTGCACCGGGCGATTGTCTCTATGCTGGGTTGGGGGTTTCTGCACCGGGCGATTGTCTCTATGCTGGGTTGGGGGTTTCTGCACCGGGCGATTGTCTCTATGCTGGGTTGGGGGTTTCTGCACCGGGCGATTGTCTCTATGCTGGGTTGGGGGTTTCTGCACCGGGCGATTGTCTCTATGCTGGGTTGGGGGTTTCTGCACCGGGCGATTGTCTCTATACTGGGTTGGGGGTTTCTGCACCGGGCGATTGTCTCTATGCTAGGTTGGGGGTTTCTGCACCGGGCGATTGTCTCTATACTGGGTTGGGGGTTTCTGCACCGGGCGATTGTCTCTATACTGGGTTGGGGGTTTCTGCACCGGGCGATTGTCTCTATACTGGGTTGGGGGTTTCTGCACCGGGCGATTGTCTCTATACTGGGTTGGGGGTTTCTGCACCGGGCGATTGTCTCTATGCTGGGTTGGGGGTTTCTGCATCGGGCGATTGTCTCTATGCTGGGTTGGGGGTTTCTGCACCGGGCGATTGTCTCTATGCTGGGTTGGGGGTTTCTGCACCGGGCGATTGTCTCTATGCTGGGTTGGGGGTTTCTGCATCGGGCGATTGTCTCTATGCTGGGTTGGGGGTTTCTGCACCGGGCGATTGTCTCTATGCTGGGTTGGGGGTTTCTGCACCGGGCGATTGTCTCTATGCTGGGTTGGGGGTTTCTGCACCGGGCGATTGTCTCTATGCTGGGTTGGGGGTTTCTGCACCGGGCGATTGTCTCTATGCTGGGTTGGGGGTTTCTGCACCGGGCGATTGTCTCTATGCTGGGTTGGGGGTTTCTGCACCGGGCGATTGTCTCTATGCTGGGTTGGGGGTTTCTGCACCGGGCGATTGTCTCTATGCTGGGTTGGGGGTTTCTGCACCGGGCGATTGTCTCTATGCTGGGTTGGGGGTTTCTGCACCGGGCGATTGTCTCTATGCTGGGTTGGGGGTTTCTGCACCGGGCGATTGTCTCTATGCTGGGTTGGGGGTTTCTGCACCGGGCGATTGTCTCTATGCTGGGTTGGGGGTTTCTGCACCGGGCGATTGTCTCTATGCTGGGTTGGGGGTTTCTTGTCTCTATGTAGTTATTTTATTGATCCTGGTGTTGGGTCTCTTGACAAAGACTGGTGAAGTTAGACGTTGATCCAATGGAAATTAAGAATATTACATTCCATCCAATCATGTTTGCCCTTGAATCTGGTTTGGGATTGGCGATCAAGGATTGGCTGGGTTCATGCATATGTTGTGTTGAATGCAAAATGCACTGTATGAGCTGTACACAGATGTGGGAAGGAGGGGAGGGCAGGTCAGGTCTATTCTGGTCTACCATCATGCTGGGCCTGTTTTGTTGAGGTTTCCTGTGGAAATGCCTGTGGTTTGCATCAAGCTGTAGGAAAAAGCACAGTATCTCACTAGTACACAATGACAACATCAAGCTGTAGGAAAAAGCACAGTATCTCACTAGTACACAATGACAACATCAAGCTGTAGCAAAAAGCACAGTATCTCACTAGTACTCAATGACAACATCAAGCTGTAGGAAAAAGCACAGTATCTCACTAGTACACAATGACAACATCAAGCTGTAGCAAAAAGCACAGTATCTCACTAGTACTCAATGACAACATCAAGCTGTAGGAAAAAGCACAGTATCTCACTAGTACACAATGACAACATCAAGCTGTAGGAAAAAGCACAGTATCTCACTAGTACACAATGACAACATCAAGCTGTAGGAAAAAGCACAGTATCTCACTAGTACACAATGACAACATCAAGCTGTAGGAAAAAGCACAGTATCTCACTAGTACACAATGACAACATCAAGCTGTAGGAAAAAGCACAGTATCTCACTAGTACACAATGACAACATCAAGCTGTAGGAAAAAGCACAGTATCTCACTAGTACACAATGACAACATCAAGCTGTAGGAAAAAGCACAGTATCTCACTAGTACACAATGACAACATCAAGCTGTAGGAAAAAGCACAGTATCTCACTAGTACACAATGACAACATCAAGCTACCAATTTGTTGGAAGCATTTGCTGTTTGTTTTGGTTGTGTTTCATGTTATTTTGTTCTCAATAGAAATGAATGGTAAATAATGTATTGTGTCACTTTCATAGTAAGTAAGAATAGAAGAATGCTTCTAAAACACTTATACAATAATGTAACAACAGCAAATTCATCCAACAAAAGTGTGTTCACAATCTTAATGTAGTTGTTGCGTTCTGTAAATATGGATACGAATCTTTTTACTACTTTAATACACATACTGTATAAGTGAATTTGTCCCAATAGTTTTGACGCCCTAAAATCGGGAGACTATGTACAAAAACAAGGTTGTCATTTCTGAATGGTTCACCCGATATGGATGGAAATACTTTAACCTCATAGTCATTGTTTGATTTCAAATCCAAACTTTTGGAGAATAGAGCCAAAATAAGAAAAAATGCTTCAATGTCCCAATAATTACAGGAGCCACTAGCATTGTTATACTGTATGTAACCTCAGTCATATTTATCCTGTTGAATGTACCTCTACTACTACAGGGGAGGGTGTGGCATGTAAAACAAAAGTTGGAAGTTTACGTACACTTAGGTTGGAGTCATTAAAACTCATTTACGTACACTTAGGTTGGAGTCATTAAAACTCATTTACGTACACTTAGGTTGGAGTCATTAAAACTAGTTTACATACACTTAGGTTGGAGTCATTAAAACTCATTTACGTACACTTAGGTTGGAGTCATTAAAACTAGTTTACATACACTTAGGTTGGAGTCATTAAAACTCATTTACGTACACTTAGGTTGGAGTCATTAAAACTAGTTTACATACACTTAGGTTGGAGTCATTAAAACTAGTTTACATACACTTAGGTTGGAGTCATTAAAACTCATTTACGTACACTTAGGTTGGAGTCATTAAAACTAGTTTACATACACTTAGGTTGGAGTCATTAAAACTCATTTACGTACACTTAGGTTGGAGTCATTAAAACTCATTTACGTACACTTAGGTTGGAGTCATTAAAACTAGTTTACATACACTTAGGTTGGAGTCATTAAAACTTGTTTTTCAACCACTCCACAAATTTCTTGTTAACAAACTATCGTTTTGGCAAGTCGATTAGGACATCTACTTTGTGCATGACACAAGTCATTTTTCCAACAATTGTTTACAGACAGATTATTTCACTTATAATTAAATGAATCACAATTCCAGTGGGTCAGACGTTAACATGCACTAAGTTGACTGTGCCTTTAAACAGATTGGAAAATTCCTGAAAATTATCTCATGGCTTTAAAAGCTTCGGATAGACTAATTGACATTATTTGTGTCAATTGGAGGTGTACCTGTGGATGTATTTCAAGGCCTACCTTCAAACTCAGTGCCTCTTTGCTTGACATCATGGGAAAATCAAAAGAAATCAGCCAAGACCTCACAAAAAAAATTGTAGATCTCCACAAGTCTGGTTCATCCTTGGGAGCAATTTCCAAACACCTGAAGGTACCACATTCATCTGTACAAACAATAGTATGCAAGTATAAACACCATGGGACCACGCAGCTGTCATACCGCTCAGGAAGGAGACGTGTTCTGTCTCCTAGAGATGAACGTACTTAAGTGCGAAAAGTGCAAATCAATCCCAGTACAACAGCAAAGGACCTTGTGAAGATGCTGGAGGAAACAGGTACAAAAGTATCTATATCCACAGTAAAACAAGTCCTATATCAACATAACCTGTAAGGCCGCTCAGCAAGGAAGAAGCCACTGCTCTAAAACTGCCATAAAAAAGCCAGACTATGGTTTGCAACTGCACATGGGGACAAACATACTTTTTGGAGAAATGTCCTCTGGTCTGATGAAACAAAAATAGAGCTGTTTGGCCATAATGACCATCGTTATGTTTGGAGGAAAAAGAGGGACGCTTGCAAGCCGAAGAACACCATCCCAACCGTGAAGCATGGGCGTGGCAGCATCATGTTGTGGGGGTACTTTGCTGCAGGAGGGACTGGTGCACTTCACAAAATAGATAGCAACATGAGGCAGGAAAATTATGTGGATATATTGAAGTAACATCTCAAGACATCAGTCAGGAAGTTAAAGCTTGGTCACAAATGGTTCTTCAAGCATACTTCCAAAGTTGTGGCAAAATGGCTTAAGGACAACAAGGTCAAGGTATTGAAGTGGCCATCACAAAGCCTTGACATCAATCCTATAGATCATTTGTGGGCAGAACTGAAAAAGCTTGTGCGAGCAAGGAGGCCTACAAACCTGACTCAGTTACACCAGCTCTGTCAGGAGGAACTTATTGTGGGAAGGTTGTGGAAGGCTATCTGACCAAATTTAAACAATTTAAAGGCAATGCTACTAAATACTAATTGAGTGTTTGTCTACTTCTGACCCACTGAGAATGCAATGAAAGAAATAAAAGCTGAAATAAATCATTCTCTCTACTAATATTCTGATTTTTCACATTCTGAAAATAAAGTGGTGATCCTAACTGACCTAAGACAGGGAAATTCTTACTATGATGAAATGTCAGGAATTGTGGAAAACTGAGTTTAAATGTATTTGGCTCAGGTGTATGTACACCTCTGACTTCAACTGTAGGTCCTTTCATACCTAGCTAGAAATATTCCCCTGTTTCTGTTCTCCACCACAGGCCCTGCTGTCCAACGCCAAAATGGGCCCTCCTCAGAGGACCCCGATGTACCGAGGAGGTAAGAACCTCCGACCTTCAGAAAGACACCAAATCAAGATCAGTGTACAGTAGAACACACAGTAGAACACACAGTAGAACACACAGTAGAAAACACAGTAGAACACACAGTAGAACACACAGTAGAACACACAGTAGAAAACACAGTAGAACACACAGTAGAAAACACAGTAGAAAACACAGTAGAACACACAGTAGAACACACAGTAGAAAACACAGTAGAACACACAGTAGAACACACAGTAGAACACACAGTAGAACACACAGTAGAACACACAGTAGAAAACACAGTAGAACACACAGTAGAAAACACAGTAGAACACACAGTAGAACACACAGTAGAAAACACAGTAGAACACACAGTAGAACACACAGTAGAAAACACAGTAGAACACACAATAGAACACACAGTAGAAAACACAGTAGAACACACAGTAGAAAACACAGTAGAACACACAGTAGAACACACAGTAGAACACACAGTAGAAAACACAGTAGAACACACAGTAGAACACACAGTAGAACATCGAAAAAAGGAACTGGTTTGTAAAAGGGCATCCAAAGCATCTCATTCCAGGGACTTCAAGTCCGGTAAAAACTTGCTAGAATTCATCATCGAACGTGTTTTCTTATTTAATTTGTCCGAAAGTAGTTTGTTTGAGGGTACAAAACACATCCGGCCTACCACATAACCCTACCACATATCCCCTACCACATCAGGCCTACCACATCAGGCCTTCCACACATCCCCTACCACTTCAGGCTACCCCATATCCCCTACCACATCAGGCCTATCACATAGTCCCTACCACATATACCCTACCACATCAGGCCTACCACATCAGGCCTACCTCATATCCCCTACCACATCAGGCCTACCACATAGTCCCTACAACATCAGGCCTACCACATAGCCCCTACCACATCAGGCCTACCACATAGCCCCTACCACATCAGGCCTACCACATAATCCCTACCACATCAGGCCTACCTCATAGCCCCTACCACATCAGGCCTACCTCATAGCCCCTACCACATCAGGCCTACCACATAACCCCTACCACATCAGGTCTACCACATATCCAGTGGCTCGTGCTGTGTTCTTAGTCCACTCTAGTGGTGGAAAGAGGTACAGGTCAAGCAGCTTGAGGTACTAGACTCCTGTACAGTCAAACAGCTTGAGGTACTAGACTCCTGTACTGTCAAGCAGCTTGAGGTACTAGACTCCTGTACAGTCAAGCAGCTTGAGGTACTAGACTCCTGTACAGTCAAACAGCTTGAGGTACTAGACTCCTGTACAGTCAAGCAGCTTGAGGTACTAGACTCCTGTACAGTCAAACAGCTTGAGGTACTAGACTCCTGTACAGTCAAGCAGCTTGAGGTACTAGACTCCTGTACAGTCAAACAGCTTGAGGTACTAGACTCCTGTACAGTCAAGCAGCTTGAGGTACTAGACTCCTGTACAGTCAAGCAGCTTGAGGTACTAGACTCCTGTACTGTCAAGCAGCTTGAGGTACTAGACTCCTGTACTGTCAAGCAGCTTGAGGTACTAGACTCCTGTACAGTCAAGCAGCTTGAGGTACTAGACTCCTGTACTGTCAAGCAGCTTGAGGTACTAGACTCCTGTACAGACTCCTGTACAGTCAAGCAGCTTGAGGTACCAGACTCCTGTACAGTCAAACAGCTTGAGGTACTAGACTCCTGTACTGTCAAGCAGCTTGAGGTACTAGACTCCTGTACTGTCAAGCAGCTTGAGGTACTAGACTCCTGTACAGTCAAGCAGCTTGAGGTACTAGACTCCTGTACTGTCAAGCAGCTTGAGGTACTAGACTCCTGTACTGTCAAGCAGCTTGAGGTACTAGACTCCTGTACAGTCAAGCAGCTTGAGGTTGAATGAAAGAAAGTGATGATGCTGGTAATGACTTTAATTTAACCACACCAGAGCAGTATACTACAAAGCAGGATCAATGAGTTAGCCAGCTAACTTTCATAAACATTCAGAAAAAAATAGTTTCTGGTTCATTAATGAACCTAGACTTGAATGTTGGTTGTTGGTTGAAACTATTTAAATCAATCCATGTCCATTGTAGACATTTATTCCTAAAATATTTGAAGTTATTTCTGAACAATGAAGTATGTTAGCTGGCTAACAATTATTTTCTTATTATTCTTATTTTATTTAACTAGGCAAGTCAGTTATGAACAAATTCTTATTTACAATGATGGCCTACTGTGGAACAGTGAGTTAACTGCCTTGTTCAGGGACAGAACGGCAGATTTTTACCTTGCCAGCTTGGGTATTCGATCTAGCAACCTTTCAGTTCCTTGCCCAACACTCTAACCACTAGGCTACCTGCCGTCTCTACATTCGAACCACTAGGCTACCTGCCGTCTCTACATTCTAACCAGTAGGCTACCTGCCGCCTCTACATTCTAACCACTAGGCTACCTGCCGCCTCTACATTCTAACCACTAGGCTACCTGCCGCCTCTACATTCTAACCACTAGGCTACCTGCCGTCTCTACATTCTAACCACTAGGCTACCTGCCGTCTCTACATTCTAACCACTAGGCTACCTGCCGTCTCTACATTCTAACCACTAGGCTACCTGCCGTCTCTACATTCTAACCACTAGGCTACCTGCCGTCTCTACATTCTAACCACTAGGCTACCTGCCGCCTCTACATTCTAACCACTAGGCTACCTGCAGTCTCTACATTCTAACCACTAGTCTACCTGCCGTCTCTACATTCTAACCACTAGGCTACCTGCCGTCTCTACATTCTAACCACTAGTCTACCTGCCGTCTCTACATTCTAACCACTAGTCTACCTGCCGTCTCTACATTCTAACCACTAGTCTACCTGCCGTCTCTACATTCTAACCACTAGTCTACCTGCCGTCTCTACATTCTAACCACTAGGCTACCTGCCGTCTCTACATTCTAACCACTAGTCTACCTGCCGTCTCTACATTCTAACCACTAGGCTACCTGCCGTCTCTACATTCTAACCACTAGGCTACCTGCCACCTCTACACTCTAACCACTAGGCTACCTGCCGCCTCTACATTCTAACCACTAGGCTACCTGCCGCCTCTACATTCTAACCACTAGGCTACCTGCCGCCTCTACATTCTAACCACTAGGCTACCTGCCGTCTCTACATTCTAACCACTAGGCTACCTGCCGCCTCTACATTCTAACCACTAGGCTACCTGCCGCCTCTACATTCTAACCACTAGGCTACCTGCCACCTCTACACTCTAACCACTAGGCTACCTGCCGCCTCTACATTCTAACCACTAGGCTACCTGCCGCCTCTACATTCTAACCACTAGGCTACCTGCCGTCTCTACATTCTAACCACTAGGCTACCTGCCACCTCTACATTCTAACCACTAGGCTACCTGCCGCCTCTACATTCTAACCACTAGGCTACCTGCCGTCTCTACATTCTAACCACTAGGCTACCTGCCGCCTCTACATTCTAACCACTAGGCTACCTGCCGCCTCTACATTCTAACCACTAGGCTACCTGCCGCCTCTACATTCTAACCACTAGGCTACCTGCCGCCTCTACATTCTAACCACTAGGCTACCTGCCGCCTCTACATTCTAACCACTAGGCTACCTGCCGCCTCTACATTCTAACCACTAGGCTACCTGCCACCTCTACATTCTAACCACTAGGCTACCTGCCGCCTCTACATTCTAACCACTAGGCTACCTGCCGCCTCTACATTCTAACCACTAGGCTACCTGCCACCTCTTTGATCTTGCCTTGGGATCTTTTTTTATACTCAAGCAGTAGAAAATTAGAGGTAATGTCAATCAGAAATGTATTAAATTGGCACAGATTGAAAGACTGTCTATAGGGAGAGGCTATAGAGAGGGGCTACAGGGAGAGGCTACAGGGAGAGGCTATATAGAGTCTACAGGGAGAGTCTACAGGGAGAGGCTACAGGGAGAGTCTATAACATGGGTCTGTGCCCTCTGTATATCTGCAGGCAAATGATGGAGCCTCATCAGATGCAGGGAGTGGTCCACAAAGAGAGGGAGCGACGGACGTCTGGCTCAGGTAAGTCCGGCAGACGTACTGTGGACAGACACTACTACCATGTCAAGACAATGCCGGGTCTGTCAAAACACAAGCCAAAATACGTTTCGTCCATGTCAATACACCATCTCACAGATGACGTCTCAGGATGCTATTCTCTCCATGGGGATAGCATGGCAATCATGGTAACCAAACAACCCAGTGTAGCGCATGTTGGTTGTGTTCATTAGGGACCAAATGGAAGGAAACTGACTGAAACAAGGAGGGACTACCTGAACTTGGCCAATAAGATACGCTCTTTATTGTTTTCCGTTGCAAAACGTTTTGCTACAGTGTGCTCTAATGACCACAACCAAAGCTAAAGCGCTAGCTCGGACACATCTGTGTTTGTGTTGAATCCCCCTCCCTCCTCCCCTCCGTTTACTCATGCTTATCCATATACAAACATTCCCCAGCGCCATAGAGACACTCATTCTGCAAGCGTGCTACTGGCAGCTGGGTGACAATGGGATATGCTGCTTTCCTGAGAGTTTGGTCATGTTGGATTCGGCTTCTTTTTATTTTCTGTGATTTTGTTCTCAGTTTCTGATTTATCATCTTTGTTCTCAGTTTCTGATTTATCATCTTTGTTCTCAGTTTCTGATTTATCATCTTTGTTCTCAGTTTCTGATTTATCATCTTTGTTCTCAGTTTCTGATTTATCATCTTTGTTCTCAGTTTCTGATTTATCATTGTTGCTTGGTTTCTCATTATTCTCTCTCTCTTTTTTTGTGTGTGTTGTGTCCCCCCCTCCTCTGTGGCGTCCCCTCCTCCTCTGTCGTGTCCCCCTTCTCCTCTGTCATGCCCCCCCCCCTCTGTCGAGTCCCCCCTCTCTGTCGTGTCCCCTCCCCCTCCTCTGTGGTGCCCCCCCCTCCTCTGCCCCTCCCCCTCCTCTCTGGTGTCCCTCCCCTCCTCTCTGGTGTCCCTCCCCTTCCGCTGTGGTGTCCCCCCCTCCTCCTCTGTGTTGTCCCCCCTCCTCCTCCGTGGGGTCCCCCTCCTCCTCCTCTGTGGTTTCCCCCCTTCTCCTCTGTCCCCCTCCACCTCGGTCGTGTCCCCCCTTCTCCTCTGTCATGTCCCCCCTCCTCTGTCGTGTCCCCCCTCTCTGTCATATCTCCCCCTCCTCTCTGGTGTCCCTCCCCTCCGCTGTGGTGCCCCCCCCCCTCCTCCGCTGTGGTGCCCCCCACCTCCTCTGTGGTGCCCCCTCCTCTGTGGTGCCCCCTCCTCCTCTGTGGTGCCCCCCCCTCCTCCGCTGTGGTGCCTCCCCCTCCTCCTCTGTGGTGCCCCCCCCCCTCCTCCTCTGTGTTGCCCCCCCCTCCTCCTCTTTGGTGTCCCCTCCTCCTCTGTGGTGCCCCCCACCCCCTCCTCCTCTGTGGTGTCTCCCCCTGTGGCATCTCCCCCTCCTCCTCTGTGGTGCCCCACACCCCTCCTCCTCTGTGGTGCCCCCCACCCCCGTCCTCCTCTGTGGTGCCCCCCCCTCCTCCTCTGTGGTGTTTCCCCCATCCTCCTCTGTGGTGTCCCCCCTCCTCTGTGGTGCCCCCCTCTTCTGTGGTGTCCCCTCCTCCTCTGTGGTGCCCCACCCCTCCTCCTCTGTGGTGTCTCCCCCTGTGGCATCTCCCCCCTCCTCCTCTGTGGTGCCCCCCACCCCCTCCTCCTCTGTGGTGCCCCCCACCCCCTCCTCCTCTGTGGTGTCCCATCCTCCTCTTTGGTGTCCCCCCTCCTCTGTGGTGTCTCACCTCTCCTCCTCTGTGGGACCCTCCTCCTCCTCTGCGGTGCCCCTCCTCCTCTGTGGTGCCTCCCCCTCCTCTGTGGTGCCCCTCCTCCTCTGTGGTGCCTCCCCCTCCTCTGTGGTGCACCCCTCCTCTGTCATGTCTCCCCCTCCTCTGTGGTGCCCCCCTCCTCTGTCGTGTCTCCCCCTCCTCTGTGGTTTCTCCCCCCCTCCTCTGTGGGGTCTCCCCCCTCTGTGGTGCCCCCACCCCCTCCTCCTCTGTGGTGTCCCCCCTCCTCTGTGGTGTCTCTCCCTCCTCTGTGGTTTCTCCCCTCCTCTGTGGTTTCTCCCCTCCTCTGTGGTGCCTCCCCTCCTCTGTGGTATCCCCCCTCCTCTGTGGTGCCTCCCCTCCTCTGTGGTGCCCCCCACCCCCTCCTCCTCTGTGGTGCCCTCCACCCCCTCCTCCTCTGTGGTGCCTCCCCCTCTGTGGTGTCTCCCCCTCCTCTGTGGTGCCTCCCCTCCTCTGTGGTGCCCCCTCCTCTGTGGTGTGTTATAGTTGTTTCCACCCTCCAATATAAGGTGTCCTCCCCTCCCTCTCACCCCTCCAACACCCCTCTTGAGTATAGACACTATCGGGCCGCCACACTGCCGCCCTCCTATGCCCGAGTGGCCTCCAACTCCTCCCCTTCCTCCTCTTCCTCTTCCTCCTCCCAGGAGAGAGAGGTGGCGGGTGGACGGGCTGGCGACAACTCTCCCCATCTCTCCCAGCTCTCCACCTCCCTGGTCTCGGCCTTCTCCCCCGTGCAGCCAGGGGTGCCCACGGCCCTGACCCGGCAGGTGCGCCAGATCCCCCTCTCCCCCCACGGTGCGGGCTCTCCACCACACCAAGTCCCTCCACCAGGGTGACCCCCAGCAGGACCATGTGCTGCTCCCCAAACACGGCACCTGGTCCACCTCCCACACCCACATATATGGCCCTGTGCACATGCCCCCCGTGCCCCAGCCTGTCCTCCCAGTGGCCCTCCCTCTGCCGCCCCGCCACAGCCGGGTCAAGCCCCACCCCCTGGACCAGGCCGGCCAACCCCATATCCCGCCCCACCTCCCCCATGCCAATGGCCAATCAGAGGACTATTATAACCTCGCTCAGCAGCAACAGCAGCAGCTAGGTTACTGCGAGGCTACCTCCTTGCCCCCTCTGATTTGTCAGTCTGCGCAGGGCCCCGTCCCCGTCTCCTCCAACCAACCCCAGTACCCCTTCTCATTCCACCCCCAGCCACAGATATCCCAGGCCACGCCCCCACCACCACCAGCAACCCAGCAATTCTCTCCCCCCTCATACACCCCAGCCCCATCAGAGTGGGGTTCACCCAACCAGACACCCTCTCCCGTCTCTCAGGCTGCCACGGCAACCTGCAGTAAGTACATGCAGAGCTCAAAGGCAAGGCACTTGGACAACAATGGGGGGACTCCACTGGCTAATGTGGTTGGAAGTATATACCTATTATGAATCCACTAACAGTCCCCATATTCAGCCATCTGCTACAATAACAGTCCCCATATTCAGCAATCAGCTACACTAACAGTCCCCATATTCAGCCATCTGCTACAATAACAGTCCCCATATTCAGCCATCTGCTACACTAACAGTCCCCATATTCAGCCATCTGCTACAATAACAGTCCCCATATTCAGCCATCTGCTACAATAACAGTCCCCATATTCAGCCATCTGCTACACTAACAGTCCCCATATTCAGCCATCAGCTACACTAACAGTCCCCATATTCAGCCATCAGCTACAATAACAGTCCCCATATTCAGCCATCTGCTACACTAACAGTCCCCATATTCAGCAATCAGCTACACTAACAGTCCCCATATTCAGCCATCTGCTACACTAACAGTCCCCATATTCAGCCATCAGCTACACTAACAGTCCCCATATTCAGCAATCAGCTACACTAACAGTCCCCATATTCAGCCATCTGCTACACTAACAGTCCCCATATTCAGCCATCAGCTACTCTAACAGTCCCCATATTCAGCCATCAGCTACAATAACAGTCCCCATATTCAGCCATCTGCTACACTAACAGTCCCCATATTCAGCCATCATCTACACTAACAGTCCCCATATTCAGCCATCTGCTACACTAACAGTCCCCATATTCAGCCATCAGCTACTCTAACAGTCCCCATATTCAGCCATCTGCTACACTAACAGTCCCCATATTCAGCCATCAGCTACACTAACAATCCCCATATTCAGCCATCTGCAACACTAACAGTCCCCATATTCAGCCATCAGCTACAATAAGAGTCCCCATATTCAGCCATCATCTACACTAACAGTCCCCATATTCAGCCATCTGCTACAATAAAAGTCCCCATATTCAGCCATCATCTACACTAACAGTCCCCATATTCAGCCATCAGCTACAATAAGAGTCCCCATATTCAGCCATCATCTACACTAACAGTCCCCATATTCAGCCATCAGCTACTCTAACAGTCCCCATATTCAGCCATCTGCTACAATAAAAGTCCCCATAACCGCTACTGTAGTTTGCTTTTTGATTCACTTTAAATCCAATGGCTCTTATCTGAGGACTATTTATCCAGTAAGTGCTTGCCAGCAGTGTTAGCCAAGGAGGAGTCTGAACCTATGCTGTCTATTGGTTTCTTCCCAGGTCCGGTTTCTCTCCCCGCCGTGCTCGCTGTGGCCCCACCGGTGGCTCCCCCTGCCCCTATGGCACCTATGGCCCCCCCTCCTCCACCGGGCCCCCCGCCTCCGGCCACAGTGCCACCGCCCATGCCCCCCCCACTACCGGTTGGTGGAGGGCACGGAGGGCCTCATTTAGAGGGGGCAGGGAACGAGCTGGCACAGCCACTCTCAGGTCTGGCTGCTGCCCTGGCTGGAGCCAAACTCCGCAAAGTTGCAAGGGTTAGTATCTCAGCTTAGACTCGGATCGTGGTGAGTAGAACTAAAACATGTTGAAACAGGGAGGTACTACCTGAACATGTCCAATAAGAAACATTCATTTTTGCTTCTCTTTCCAATACATTTTATTTATTTTAATTTTACCCCTTTTTCATGGTATCCAATTGTTTAGCAGCTAATATCTTGTCTCATTGCTACAACTCCCGTACGGGCTCGGGAGAGACGAAGGTTGAAAGTCCTCCGATACCCAACCCAACCCAACCCAACCAAGCACTGCTTCTTAACACAGCGCGCATCCAACCCGGAAGCCAGCCGCACCTGGCAACCTTGGTTAGCGCGCACTGCACCCGGACCGCCACAGGAGTCACCGGTGCACAATGAGACAAGGATTTCCCTACCGGCCAAACCCTCCCAAACCCGGACAATTGTGCGTCGCCCCACGGACCTCCCAGTGACGACAAGGCCTGGGCGCGAACCCAGGGTCGCTGCAGTACAGCGCCCTTAACCACTGCGCCACCCGGGAGGCCCCTTTCCAATATATTTTAAAATGTTTTTATTATGGTGTACCCCCTGAACAAGACCACTCATATCTATGTGAAAACTGCTTGGACATTCAAACCATTGCATATACACATTACCTGTTGGTTGGCTTCTATAAAGAGGGAACTTATATGGTGGCCATTGTTGTGTCCTTAGGATGAGAACAGTCCACCAGGAACAAGTGTAGCCAAGAATGATGGCAACCGCTCCAGTGGAGGGGAGGGGCTAATGCAGGAAATGAACGCCCTTCTAGCACGCAGGTGAGAGGAACACAACTGTGTGTGAAGGAACGATAAAATTGAATTGAATTGAACTGCAAATCCCTATCCTAACGATCACAGCACAAGACCTGTGTATCATTTTGATGAAGAATATTCTGGAGTTGAGGATTTGAATTGAAGATTATCACAAAGATGGTATAACTTGATGTGATAGGCTACTAGCCTGTGAAGTACACTAGTGATTTGCAACATGACTGGAGTTGTCTTCTCCATTAGCTTTGTATCATCTCTAATTGCCTGAATTTGCTTTTCCTGCAGACGGAAAGCCTCAGAGAAACCTGAAGAGGTAATTCACTTGATCATATTTGAAAAATTATCCATTTGAAAGTTTAACTGGGTGGGTCTATCCAGCTACAATACACGCACGCACGCACACACGCACCCACGCAATCACACACACACACACACACACACACACACACACACACACACACACACACACACACACACACACACACACACACACACACACACACACACACACACACACACACACACACACACACACACACACACATGCACACATCATCCATTTTGATTTTCCATTACAGGAGGATCCCAAGCCAGGGCAGAACTCCACAGGTAATCACACTCTTGCCTCCACATTTTTCTGACCTTTATCTTTGTTATTGGCTGCATTGAGCCGGGGTCCTTTATAAAGTGAGTCTCTTATAATTGTGATGCTCTCGCTTGCTTTTTCTCTATCACTTTCTCTCTAGATGCGGGGAAGAATCCATGGGACCGAGCCAACTCTGTAGACAAGGCCTCACTGGTATCAAGGTGAACATCATCTGTTTTTGTATTTATTATGGATCCCCATTAGCTACCCTTCCTAGATGCTACCAAACTTAAAAAAATAAAGATTTAGGCCTGGATTCAATCCGATTGCAACCTTTTCGGTTGTTGCAGTTGTCACAGAGATCGCATTACATTTACATTTACATTTAAGTCATTTAGCAGACGCTCTTATCCAGAGCGACTTACAAATTGGTGCATTCACCTTATGACATCCAGTGGAACAGTCACTTTACAATAGTGCATCTAAATCTTAAAGGGGGGGGTGAGAGGGATTACTTATCCTATCCTAGGTATTCCTTAAAGAGGTGGGGTTTCAGGTGTCTCCGGAAGGTGGTGATTGACTCCGCTGTCCTGGCGTCGTGAGGGAGTTTGTTCCACCATTGGGGGCCAGAGCAGCGAACAGTTTTGACTGGGCTGAGCGGGAACTGTACTTCCTCAGTGGTAGGGAAGCAGGCCAGAGGTGGATGAACGCAGTGCCCTTGTTTGGGTGTAGGGCCTGATCAGAGCCTGGAGGTACTGAGGTATATTTCCCCTCACAGCTCCGTAGGCAAGCACCATGGTCTTGTAGCGGATTATCAACTGGAAGCCAGTGGAGAGATTGGAGGAGCGGGGAGACGTGAGAGAACTTGGGAAGGTTGAACACCAGACGGGCTGCATCCGTTCTGGATGAGTTGTAGGGGTTTAATGGCACAGGCATTGGAGCCCAGCCAACAGCGAGTTGCAGTAATCCAGACGGGAGATGACAAGTGCCTGGATTAGGACCTGCGCCGCTTCCTGTGTGAGGCAGGGTCTGGGGGAAAACTGCGGATGTTGTAGAGCATGAACCTACAGGAACGGGCCACCGCCTTGATGTTAGTTGAGAACTAATCAGGGTGTTGTCCAGGATCACGCCAAGGTTCTTAGCGCTCTGGGAGGAGGACACAATGGAGTTGTCAACCGTGATGGCGAGATCATGGAACGGGCAGTCCTTCCCCAGGAGGAAGAGCAGCTCCATCTTGCCGAGGTTCAGCTTGAGGTGGTGTCCATCCTGTTATCCGTCATCCACACTGATATGTCTGCCAGACATGCAGAGATGCGATTGCCACCTGGTCATCAGAAGGGGGAAAGGAGAAGATTAATTGTGTGTCGTCTGCATAGCAATGATAGGAGAGACCATGTGAGGTTATGACAGAGCCAAGTGACTTGGTGTCATTAGCGAGAATAGGAGAGGGCCTAGAACAGAGCCCTGGGGGACACCAGTGGTAGAGCGCGTGGTGAGAGACAGATTCTCGCCACGCCACCTGGTAGGAGCGACCTGTCAGGTAGGATGCAAGCCTAATGGGCCGCGCCGGAGATGCCCAACTCGGAGAGGGTGGAGAGGAGGATCTGATGGTTCACAGTATCGAAGGCAGCCGATAGATCTAGAAGGATGAGAGCAGAGGAGAGAGAGTTAGCTTTGAAGTGCGGAGCGCCTCCGTGATACAGAGGAGAGCAGTCTCAGTTGAATGACTAGTCTTGAAACCTGACTGATTTGGATCAAGAAGGTCATTCAGAGAGAGATAGCGGGAGAGCTGGCCAAGGACGGCACGTTCAAGAGTTTTGGAGAGAAAAGAAAGAAGGGATACTGGTCTGTAGTTGTTGACATCGGAGGGATTGAGTGTAGGTTTTTTCAGAAGGGGTGCAACTCAAAGTAAACAATTCAAATGTCGGCTCAATTTAAAATTACCTTTATTAAGGCCTTGATTCTTTCACTGTCTGGATTTAGTGGCAAATGAGAAGGGATGTAAGGGGTATATGGGATATATATTTACTAATCTGAGGTATGGTAACTGTTTATCCTGGTTCTAGATCAGTTTGTGTAGTTTAGCCAACTCCTATAGCAGTTGTTTGCTAAAAAGCACAAACTGATCTGGGACCAGGCTAACACTACTATTAAATATTGGGGATATATTGAGAGGTTCATATTACACATCATAGTACAAAGCATTCTGTTCTCTGAGATGAGGAAATATATTTTCTAGAAGTAAAGTCATGGCTGTTTGGCTTATCAACCCTGTTGTCATTGATGATTGTATTCAACTACCAGCTGGGTCGTTCCACCACGACTTCTGCATCCCTTTTGGTATTTAAAGTACAAATTGTGCACCAATATTGAATTGTAAAAGCCCGTTATATTAAATTAATTCCTAATGGTGAGCTGCTTCTACTCTTTTTGGACATTTTCTGGGGCAAACTGAGCGGGTCGAACATAACCCAAAGATAGACAGGCTGGAAATGTTTACCTAAACTAATCATTTTAGGGGTGAAGCTTGCGTTCAATTGCCTTTCCCTGTTGCACACAAGCTTCCATTCCCCCCTGTCAAAAAGGGGATTTATGGATGATTTAATATTCCATCCTGTTACTTTATTTGGCACTTGCTATAGTCATTTATTTTTACTTTGAGATGGGAAAACTTGTTTTTAGGAAGTTGACCATGTTCTCTTTATGACATAATGTTAAAATAAATTGTTTTTCCTTCACCAAATTACACTACCCAAAAGGTGCTCAATTGGTTGGGAAACCAGAAAGAGCAATGGTCATTTGTTGAGAAGATAAAGGCTTGGCAAATGAATCATGGACATAGTTAAATACAGAGATAAAGCAAAGCCCATATATATATTTTAGTGTATCAGCCTAATCAGGGGAAAACAAACCGTGGGAGTGTTTGCTTATTGCATTGAGGAAGCTTGTGATAAAGTAAATTTAACAGCTTAATGGCAGTAGTAAACAGTGAATGGATGGCTGCCTGACATTGTGAACCCCACCATGTAATATAGATAAGGCTTTATTTGATCTTTATTTAACCAGGCAAGTCAGTTAAGAACAAATTCTTATTTTCAATGACGGCCTAGGCACAGTGTATTAACTGCCTGTTCAGGGGCAGAACGACAGATTTGTACCTTGTCAGCTCAGGGGTTTGAACTTGCAACCTTCCGGTTACTAGTCAAACGCTCTAACCACTAGGCTACCCTGCCACCCCAGGGTCACGGGCGTCTAATTGTCACGGGCGTTGTAAGAAGTGGACCAAGGTGCAGCGTAGTGGGCGTACATATTCCTTTTTATTAGACTGTCGCCAACAAAAACAACACAAAACGACCGTGACACTTAACAGGGCAATGATGCCTCTAACAAAGTTAACTACCCAGACTGAAAGGAGGGAAAAAGGGGCTACCTAAGTATGATTCCAAATCAGAGACAATGATAGACAGCTGTCCCTGATTGAGAACCATACCCGGCCAAAACATAGAAATAAAGAAACATAGAAAACAAAACATAGAATGCCCACATCACACCCTGACCTACCCAAATAGAGAAATGAACCGTCTCTCTAAGGTCAGGGCGTGACAGTAATAATCAATCATGAAGGTTGATGTCATTGTCATTAGCTGGAGAAAACATAACTATCTACTGTATATTTTATATATAAAAACATATATACTTTACATACTGTATATTATTATAAAAACATGTACTTTATGTACTGTACATGTTGGGTAATTTACTCTGAAAGTTCTAACTAACTAACTCATTTCTATTTATCGATCATTTAAAATCATCCCTGTTGTTTATGTGGCTTTGCAGGGTGCGACCCGTGGGCAGCACGAGTGAGGGAGACCTAGACTTCGACAGGATGAAGCAGGTATGAAACTGTTCTTCAATTGTTCATGGAAGAAAGGTATTGTGGAAGAAACAGAACGTGTAAAAAGTTGTTCTTTAACCCCCACAGGAAATCTTGGATGAAGTTGTACGTGAATTGCAGAAGGTGAAAGATGAGATCATTAATGGTAGGCAACAGTGATAACGCATTGGGTTGTTACTCAAAAAAAAGCACATACTGCTTCAAGTGTGAAATTAACCTGCAAACCAACTAAGGTCATTCTTATTCATTTTTTATACACTTTCTATAGTCCAATTTAGTTTCAGTTAGGTCAAACAAAGGTATCCTAATTAACAAAGGTATCCTAATTAACAAAGGTATCCTAATTAACAAAGCTATCCTAATTAACAAAGGTATCCTAATTAACAGAGCTATCCTAATTAACAAAGGTATCCTAATTAACAAAGCTATCAAAACAACAAAGGTATCCTAATTAACAAAGGTATCCTAATTAACAAAGCTATCCTAATTAACAAAGCTATCCTAATTAACAAAGCTATCCTAATTAACAAAGGTATCCTAATTAACAAAGCTATCAAAACAACAAAGGTATCCTAATTAACAAAGGTATCCTAATTAACAAAGCTATCCTAATTAACAAAGGTATCCTAATTAACAAAGGTATCCTAATTAACAAAGGTATCCTAATTAACAAAGGTATCCTAATTAACAAAGCTATCAAAACAACAAAGCTATCCTAATTAACAAAGGTATCCTAATTAACAAAGGTATCCTAATTAACAAAGCTATCCTAATTAACAAAGGTATCCTAATTAACAAAGGTATCCTAATTAACAAAGGTATCAAACCAACAAAGGTATCATAATCAACAAAGGTATCCTAATTAACAAAGGTATCAAAACAACAAAGGTATCCTAATTAACAAAGCTATCCTAATTAACAAAGCTATCAAAACAACAAAGCTATCCTAATTAACAAAGCTATCAAAACAACAAAGGTATCCTAATTAACAAAGCTATCCTAATTAACAAAGCTATCAAAACAACAAAGCTATCCTAATTAACAAAGCTATCAAAACAACAAAGGTATCCTAATTAACAAAGGTATCCTAATTAACAAAGCTATCCTAATTAACAAAGCTATCAAAACAACAAAGCTATCCTAATTAACAAAGCTATCAAAACAACAAAGGTATCCTAATTAACAAAGCTATCCTAATTAACAAAGCTATCAAAACAACAAAGCTATCCTAATTAACAAAGCTATCAAAACAACAAAGGTATCCTAATTAACAAAGCTATCCTAATTAACAAAGGTATCAAAACAACAAAGCTATCCTAATTAACAAAGGTATCAAATCAACAAAGCTATCCTAATTAACAAAGCTATCAAAACAACAAAGGCATCCTAATTAACAAAGGTATCAAAACAACAAAGCTATCCTAATTAACAAAGGTATCAAAACAACAAAGCTATCCTAATTAACAAAGCTATCAAAACAACAAAGGTATCCTAATTAACAAAGGTATCAAATCAACAAAGCTATCCTAATTAACAAAGCTATCAAAACAACAAATGCATCCTAATTAACAAAGGTATCAAAACAACAAAGGTATCCTAATTAACAAAGGTATCCTAATTAACAAAGGTATCAAATCAACAAAGCTATCCTAATTAACAAAGCTATCCTAATTAACAAAGGTATCCTAATTAACAAAGGTATCAAACCAACAAAGCTATCCTAATTAACAAAGCTATCAAAACAACAAAGGTATCCTAATTAACAAAGGTATCCTAATTAACAAAGGTATCCTAATTAACAAAGGTATCAAATCAACAAAGCTATCCTAATTAACAAAGCTATCCTAATTAACAAAGGTATCCTAATTAACAAAGGTATCAAACCAACAAAGCTATCCTAATTAACAAAGCTATCAAAACAACAAAGGTATCCTAATTAACAAAGGTATCCTAATTAACAAAGGTATCCTAATTAACAAAGGTATCAAATCAACAAAGCTATCCTAATTAACAAAGCTATCAAAACAACAAAGCTATCCTAATTAACAAAGGTATCAAAACAACAAAGCTATCCTAATTAACAAAGCTATCCTAATTAACAAAGCTATCAAAACAACAAAGCTATCCTAATGAACAAAGCTATCCTAATTAACAAAGGTATCCTAATTAACAAAGGTATCAAACCAACAAAGGTATCCTAATTAACAAATATATCCTATTTAACAAAGGTATCCTAATTAACAAAGCTATCCTAATTAACAAAGCTATCCTAATTAACAAAGCTATCCTAATTAACAAAGGTATCAAAACAACAAAGCTATCCTAATTAACAAAGCTATCCTAATTAACAAAGCTATCCTAATTAACAAAGCTATCCTAATTAACAAAGGTATCAAAACAACAAAGCTATCCTAATTAACAAAGCTATCCTAATTAACAAAGCTATCCTAATTAACAAAGGTATCAAAACAACAAAGCTATCCTAATTAACAAAGCTATCCTAATTAACAAAGGTATCAAAACAACAAAGGTATCCTAATTAACAAAGCTATCCTAATTAACAAAGCTATCCTAATTAACAAAGCTATCCTAATTAACAAAGGTATCAAAACAACAAAGCTATCCTAATTAACAAAGCTATCCTAATTAACAAAGCTATCCTAATTAACAAAGCTATCCTAATTAACAAAGCTATCCTAATTAACAAAGGTATCAAAACAACAAAGCTATCCTAATTAACAAAGCTATCCTAATTAACAAAGCTATCCTAATTAACAAAGCTATCCTAATTAACAAAGCTATCCTAATTAACAAAGGTATCAAAACAACAAAGCTATCCTAATTAACAAAGCTATCCTAATTAACAAAGGTATCAAAACAACAAAGCTATCCTAATTAACAAAGCTATCCTAATTAACAAAGGTATCAAAACAACAAAGGTATCCTAATTAACAAAGCTATCCTAATTAACAAAGCTATCCTAATTAACAAAGCTATCCTAATTAACAAAGGTATCAAAACAACAAAGCTATCCTAATTAACAAAGCTATCCTAATTAACAAAGGTATCAAAACAACAAAGCTATCCTAATTAACAAAGGTATCAAAACAACAAAGCTATCCTAATTAACAAAGGTATCAAACCAACAAAGGTATCATAATCAACAAAGGTATCAAAACAACAAAGGTATCCTAATTAACAAAGCTATCCTAATTAACAAAGGTATCAAACCAACAAAGGTATCATAATCAACAAAGGTATCAAAACAACAAAGCTATCCTAATTAACAAAGCTATCCTAATTAACAAAGGTATCAAACCAACAAAGGTATCATAATCAACAAAGGTATCAAAACAACAAAGGTATCCTAATTAACAAAGCTATCCTAATTAACAAAGGTATCAAACCAACAAAGGTATCATAATCAACAAAGGTATCAAAACAACAAAGCTATCCTAATTAACAAAGCTATCCTAATTAACAAAGGTATCAAAACAACAAAGCTATCCTAATTAACAAAGGTATCAAAACAACAAAGCTATCCTAATTAACAAAGGTATCCTAATTAACAAAGGTATCAAACCAACAAAGGTATGCTAATTAACAAATATATCCTAATGAAGTATGTCCTAAGAGGATGGTAGGCATGCAGTTGATGTGTTTACTAATTCATAATAATCCCCATTCCTTTTGAAATAGACAAAGGTTCAGTGATAATGGCATCCCACCCCATCCTCTGTCTACCCAACACCTGCACACGCGCACACACAATAACAAGGCACTATTTTCGCCATGTTGTCTTCTCTTTCAGCCATTAGACAAGAAATTGGTCGAATCCATACATGTTAATCTGTGGACAAGAGGATGTGCTGGAGTATGAAGGATTAGAAGGTGTGCTGGAGTATGAAGGATTAGAAGGTGTGCTGGAAAGGAATGTTCTCAACATTTCTGTGCCGCTGCAGAAAGGTTGAGCCAACATTTGAGTCTGCTGTGCAGAACAGAAAGGTGAAGAAGAAGAAGAAGAAGTTGGAGAAAGAAAGTGAATGATAAAGAAAGGAATGGTTAAATGAACAAAGGATGGACGGAAGGATGGATAGACGCTTGCACCTTTTTCATTTTTTTCGTCCCCATTTCTGTGCATTTCGAGACAGTCCAGTTTGCAGCTCTCAGTCTGTTCTA
Source organism: Oncorhynchus gorbuscha (assembly GCF_021184085.1). Classification (NCBI taxonomy): domain Eukaryota; kingdom Metazoa; phylum Chordata; class Actinopteri; order Salmoniformes; family Salmonidae; genus Oncorhynchus; species Oncorhynchus gorbuscha. Next base: position 7,990,481 of record NC_060189.1, read on the forward strand.
AGTCTTACAATAGAAAATATTTTTATTTTCTTAAGTTTTTACTGTTTTATTATTATTGTTTTTTTAAACTGTGATTATTTTATTATTCTTACCATCATATATATATATATATAGAGAGAGAGAAGAGAGACAAAAGACAAACTGTTGTTCTTCATTGGCGGGTTCTAGAGGAAACTTACACACCAATTACATCAGCCTTTTATATTTGATAGGATTTACTTTATCCTTGGGTGTTTGACCAGCACGTATGGCACATACTATGCTTTAGTCACCTGACCTCAGTTTTTAAAAAGCTTGTTATCTGTTTACCAGTAACAGGGCAGTGTTCATTGGGCCCCAAATGGAAGAAAACTGACTAACAAACGAGTAGGGAGTACCGTTCTCCATTGTAAAACGTTTTTAAAATATGTTCCATTTTGTGCCCTAATAAACACAACCCCGGTGTATAAAAATCACTGTAATTTTGGGATCATTCAAAAAACGTACCAACAACTGTAAATTCACCATCTACGTATTCCCAAAATAGATCAAATGATCCCTAGGCTGCCCTTACGAAACCCATACAGTAGTCTATATCAGAGTTGTCAAACGCTAGTCTTCAACAAGGTCTGGAGGGCCGCAATGAAAATTTGTTACATTTCCTTGCTGTTAAAATTTCCACCCCCCCAAAAAAAATGGGCTTTGATGCTGCCATATTGTCTAGCTTTCATTTTGGTGATTATTAGCGAGTTGGACACAGTCAAGAAACAGTATGAATGTAGGTACATTATCATTTATACACAGTTTTGACTTGGTTTTAGTAATTTTTATATATCGAGTCCCCCCCCACCTAAAAAAATAAAAAATATGCCAAAAAAAATAATATTTGTTTTTACTCAAACCACCCCTCACGGGCCGGAACCCCTCACCCCTCACGGGCCGGAACCCCTCACCCCTCACGGGATTGGAACCCCTCACCCCTCACGGGATTGGAACCCCTCACCCCTCACGGGCCGGAACCCCTCTCGCCTCACGGGCCGGAACTCCTCACCCCTCACGGGCCGGAGCCCCTCACGGGCCGGAGCCCCTCACGGGCCGGAACCCCTCACGGGCCGTATGTTTGACACCCCATGGTCTATATGGTTTAGTCCGGTGTATTAACCATGCATTTTGTTTTTAAATTGGGTTTTCAAAATGGTGGTACATTTACAATGGTGGTTTGTTTTTTTGTGAATATCCTCCTTGCTATTTAAAGTAACTGTCCAGTTTTCAATGAAACATGACCTATAATTACAATATGAATGAAATACTTGAATTACAAAAAGCATGTTAAAAAGCAGCTTTTCTGTGTTGGAATGGTGTGGGCGTATCTTAACAACAGAATGGTGTGGGTGTATGCAGATCATTAAAAATATTCACGCAAGTAAACCGCTGATTGGCCAGCTCAGCCAATGAGGCAGGATGACATCATTCTCTATGAGGAAATAGCATTTTTTTATTCGATCTGTTTGAGATACAAGTTTGAGGTGGGTTTTTTTTTACTGTTTTTTTTCTCCAATTTATGCTTTGGCCACATACGAGTGTAGGATGAGTCATCAACATTATTTGGATATGATTTAACAGAAATGGACATTTAAAAGTGAGATTTTCACTGGACAGTTACTTTAAGGTTGAACTTGAATTTGATATGTGAAAATGGAGCCAGTTGCAAAATAAATTAAAAGTATACATAAATCAATTCAAAGGTTTTTTTGTGATGAAAGGAGAAAAAAAATATTGGGGGAAAATATGATTTAATATCGGTTGTGACATATTCACTTGACTAAGTTCTGAATTAAATTTTTAAAAAAATCAGAAAGTAAATTAATTTAAACCAAACCATAGACCTGTCTCCTGTCTACAGTATGGAGTGGTGTGTTGCATTCTTCAATTATTATGACAATAAAAAAGAAATAAAAATTCCATCGGATATTACAATTGTAAAAACAATATACAATGTACACGTACAGTGTAGGCTATACAAAACCTGATATAGAAGTTGTGCTTTTGTTCTTAAAATAGCTCTTGTAAAGAAATACCTGTTATATAGTTCTAGCATTACAGATTTATATTCACACACAGAAACCTCACACATGTAATAACTTAACTTTTTATTCAATTACATTTCTGTTAGAAACATTGTTAGCAATATTATCTATTTATTTTCTTGATTAAAAACAACTTGTGTGGTGAGCATCAAACAGAGCTTCACTGAAATACAGCTCCTCTTACTGCAAAGTACATTTTTTAATGTTTCATTCTCTGCACTGTTCTGCACACTCACAGTATGGTAAACCTAATGATTGACATTGTGTCTTTTGCCTGCCCACGTGTGCTACTGTCAAGTAAATCACATGATAAAACGAGGTGAAAAGGAGCCTGGAGTGCCACTGTCTGAAACCAATGTTTCATTATGACAATCAGTACCACTGAATATTGGGGGAAAGTGTTTTGATGTGGCACCTACTCCTGCTTGACCAGCTTATATTCCCGCTTGATCCTGGTGTAGGGACCGATGCTGTCATCAAAGACAAAGTCCCACAACACCCGGATCCAGGAAGTGTGCTGTGGTAGGGAGTCGTAGTACTCTGCTGCCATCTTCTTCACCTGGCACAGATAACAGATCAGTTAGAGGGGACTCTGTCAGCACGAGGAGCCAACATAAGTCATGTCAGACTGCAACATGTCAATTTATTATTTGAGATTGATAATGAATTGTAATTCCTAGGGAACAGCAAATATCACTAGGGCTTGTCATTTAGGAGTATAATCAGCTTTCCCACAACTGACAAAAATGTATAGGAGGTGCACACATTTTCTGAGGACAAAGAAAAATAACCACAAAAGTTGACTTTAGAGTGCTTGTTTGTAGAGGATAGAAAGTGTAAAAAGATCCTATTTGTCTCAGGCATTACACCAATAGTTAATGAGTTATGAATTCAGGCCAGTCTTTTAAGCAATACTTCCAGTTGAAACCAGTGGAGGCTGCTGAGGGGAGGACGACTCATAATAATGGCTGGAACGGAGCGAATGGAATGGCCTCAAACTATGTGTTTGATACTATTCTACTACTTCCGCATTACCACGAGTATGTCCTCTCCAATTAAGGTGCCACCAACCTCCTGCGGTTGAAACGCCTCTCTCATCTACTATCTGATGACTCTCCCATTGGGGATATTGTTTAGAGAATTATCTTGAGACAGACATCTGAAACCAGTGATCATTTCCCTTGGCCACTGATCAAGTAAGCCACATACAGGGGTACACATTTTTTTTTTGGGGGGGGGGGGTTGACCTAAAATCATGGTACAATATTGAGATTTAATATCAGATCTAAAATCATGGTAGTCCATTGAGATTTCAGGTTGGATTTACCTAAAATCATAGTTGACCTAAAAATGGTGGTCCGCTATCAACACTGTGTTTGAGATTTCAACTCACCTGAGGCAGCTTACTGCCAGGTATACTGGGGAAGTCATGGTGCTCCATGTGGTAACCCACGTTGAAGGTGATCCGGTTCAGTGAGCCGTAGTAGGAGTATGTCTCGTGGCCTTTCAAGAACATGTAGTGCTCCGCTATGAAGTGTCCAGAGATGGGATGTAGGCCCATGCATAAAATGGACCCTGCTATGAGGTAAACAATTGGCTTCGGCCCCCATAGGTAGAATATCACAAAGTTCACTGCAAATTGAACAGCGGCATTCATCATCTCTAGTCTGGAGACTGGCTTGGGGTTCACCACTAGAGGGCGCAGTGCGTAGAACAATGGCTGGAGGAAGAGCCACAGGACCTTCCGCAGGGGTGTGCAAAAGAACCAGCCCTCCGCGTCCGTGGGGATGTCCACATCTAGGCCGTCGCCACCCAGGTAGCGGTGGTGGTCGATGTGGTACTTCTTGAACGAGGCCGAGTAGGGCAGTCCAATGGGGAGGTTGGCCCATATGGCAAACCAGCGGTTGAGGCGCGCCAGCTTGTTGCCGAATGCAACGTTGTGGGAGATATCGTGAATGGCGAGGGTCAGCGAGTGGTTGATGCAGCCGCCGAAGCCGTATGACCAGAAGAACACCCACTTCCAGGGGAGGTCGTGGACCATGTAGCAGGCCAGAAGCTGGGTGAGAACCATCCCTGTCACCACCCACTTCAACTGGGGGTCAGGCCCCATCAGGGACTTGATCTCTGGGTATTTTGCTTAGGAGGACACAAAAAAAATAAAAAATAAGTCACAAGATTTTATTTTTCTAGGAAAGTCAGGTAAGAACAAATTCTTATTTTCAATGATAGCCTAGGAACAGTGGGTTAACTGCCTGTTCAGGGGCAGAACAACAGATTAGTATCTTGTCAGCTCGGGGGTTTGAACTTGCAACCTTCCGGTTACTAGCCCAACGCTCTAACCACTAGGCTACCCTGCCACCCCAAGATGAGACTCATTCAAAGTAAACACATTCTGACCCTGGTCAGTTTCGCTGCATTGTAACAGTTTCTATATAGTTTTTTTTTCTCTCACACAAGTTGATTCGAGGTTAGACATCAGATTGGTTCGTGCACTTATTTTCTCCTGTTCAGAATTGGACGAGCCCATTGGCTAATGCAAATTTGGTCTGCCGCATTGCTTTCACATCATTTGCATATCATCAGCATGCAAAATGTTCTGAATCAAATTTTATTAGTCACATGTGCCGAATACAACACGTGTAGACCTTACAGTGAAATGCTTATTTATGAGACCCTAACCAACAATGCAGTTTTTTAAAAATATGGATAATAATAAAAGTAGCAAGTAATTAAAGAACAGCAGTAAAACAACAATAGCAAGACTATATACAGAGGGGCAGAGTCAATGTGCGGGGGCACCAGTTTGTTGAGGTAATATGAACATGAAGGTAGAGTTATTAAAGTGACTATACATAGATGATAACATCAGGGTAGCAGCGGTGTATTAGAGGGTGGGGGCAATGCAAATAGTCTGGGTAGATATTTGACTAGATGTTCAGGGGTCTTATGGCTTGGGGGTAGAATCTGTTTAGAAGCCTCTTGGACCTAGACTTGGTGCTCCGGTACAGCTTGCCGTGCGGTAGCAGAAAGGACAGTCTATGACTAGGGTGGCTGGAGTCTTTGACCACTTTCAGGGCCTTCCTCTGACACCGCCTGGTATAGAGGTCCTGGATGGCAGGAAGCTTGACCTCAGTGATGGGCCGTACACACTACCCTCTGGTGTGCCTTGTGGTCAGAGGCAGAGCAGTTGCCATACCAGGTAGTGATGCAACCAGTCAGGATGCGGAGAGTAAGGAAACTCTGGAAAACAATATTGTATAGTGCCTTCAGAAAGTATTTAAACCCCTTGATTTTTTTTCCACAGTTGTGTAACAAAGTGGGATTAAAATTAATTGTCTTTTTTTCAAAGATCTACACAAAATACTTAAGACAAATTGGTAGAAAATATTTTTATATCTATTTTTATCTATTTTTATTAATTGAAAATGAAACACTAATATAGTTTGGTTAGATACAGTTGAAGTCTGAAGTTTACATAAACTGAGTTTAAATGTATTTGGCTAAGGTGTTTCACAATTCTTGTCATTTAATCCTCGTAAAAATTCACCGTCTTAGGTCAGTTAGGATCCCCACTTTATTTTAAGAATGTGAAATGTCATAATAATAGCAGAGAAAATTAATTATTTCAGCTTTTATTTCTTTCATCACATTCCCAGTGGGTTAGAAGTTTACATACGGTCAATTAGCATTTAGTAGCATTGCCTTTAAATTGTTTAACTTGGGTCAAACGTTTTGGGTAGTCTTCCACAACCTTCCCACAATAAGTTAGGTGAATTTTAGCCCATTCCTCCTGACGGAGCTGGTGTAACTGAGTCAGGTTTGTAGGCCTCCACGCTCGCACACACTTTTTCAGTTCTGCCCACAAATGTTCTATAGGATTGAGGTCAGGGCTTTGTGATGGCCACTCCAATACCTTGACTTTGTTGTCCTTAAGCCATTTTGCCACAACATTGGAATTATGCTTGGGGTCATTGTCCATTTGGAAGACCCATTTGCAACCAAGCTTTAACTTCTTGACTGATGTCTTGAGATGTTGCTTCAATATATCTACATAATTTTCCCTTCTCATGATGCCATCTATTTTGTGAAGTGTACCAGTCCCTCCTGCAGCAAAGCACCCCCACAACATGATGCTGCCACCCCCGTTCTTCACGGTTGGGATGGTGTTCTTCGGCTTGCAAGCCTCCCCCTTTTTCCTCCAAACATAATGATAGTCATTATGGCCAAACAGTTCTATTTTTGTTTCATCAGACCAGAGGACATTTCTCCAAAAAGTACGATCCGATTGTCCCCATGTGCAGTTGCAAACCGTAGTGTCGCTTTTTTATGGCGGTTTTGGAACAGTGGCTTCTTCCTTGCTGAGTGGCCTTTCAGGTGATGTCGATATAGGATTTGTTTTACTGAGGATAAAGATAGTCATGTACCGGTTTCCTCCAGCATCTTCACAGGGTCCTTTGCTGTTGTTCTGGGACTGATTTGCACTTTTCTCACCAAAATACGTTCATCTCTAGGAGACAGAACGCGTCTCCTTCCTGAGCGATATGACGGCTGCGTGGTCCCATGGTGTTTATACTTGCATACTATTGTTTGTACTGATGAACGTGGTACCTTCAGGCATTTGGAAATTGCTCCCAAGGATGGAGATCTACAAGTTTTTTTTCTGAGGTCTTGGCTGATTTCTTTTGATTTTCCCTGAGTTTGAAGGCAGGCCTTGAAATACATCCACAGGTACACCTCCAATTGACTCAAATGATGTCAATTAGCTTATCAGAAGCTTCTAAAGCCATGACATTTTCTGGAATTTTCCAAGCTGTTTAAAGGCATAGTCAACTTAGTGTATGTAAACTTCTGACCCACTGGAATTGTGATACAGTGAGTTATAAGTGAAATAATCAGTCTGTGAACAATTGTTGGAAAAATTACTTGTGTCATGCACAAAGTAGATGTCCTAACAGACTTGCCAAAACTATAGTTTGTTAACAAGAAATGTGTGGAATGGTTGAAAAACAAGTTCTAATGACTCCAACCTAAGTGTATGTAAACTTCCGACTTCAACTGTAAGTATTCAACCCCCTGAGTCAATACATGATACAATCACATTTGGCAGTACAATATTTGCCCATTATTCTTTAACAAATTCTTCAAGCTCTATCAAGTTAGTTATTGATCATTGCTAGACAGCCATGTTCCAGTCTTCCCATAGATTTTCAAGACGATTTGAAGTCAAAACGGTAACTACAGTAGGCCACTCAGGAACAGTCAATGTCATCTTGGTAAGCAACTCCAGTGTATAATTGGCCTTGCGTTTTAGGTTGTTGTGCGGACTCCCAGTATCTGTTGGAAAGCAGACTGAACCAGTTTTTGGCCTGTGCTTACTTCTATTACATTTATTTTCATCATAAAACAACTCCCTTTCCAATGACAAGCATACTCATAACATGATGCAGGCCACCACCATGCTTGAAAATATGGAGAGTGATACTCAGTGGTGTTGTTCTGGATTTATCCCAAACATAATGCTTTGTATTCAGAACAAAAAGTTACATTTCTTTGCCACATTTTTTGAAGTTTTACTTTAGTGCCTTGTTTTGGAAGGCTTCCTTTTCACTCTGTCATTTATGTTAGTATTGTGGAGTAACCACAATAGTGTTGATCCATCCTCAGTTCTTTTATCACCGTCATTAAACTCATAATAGTTCTAACTGGTTTTAAAGTCACCATTGGCCTCATGGTGAAGTCCCTGAGCGTTTCCTTCCTGTTGGTCAACTGAGTTAGGAAGGACTCCTGTATCTTTGTAGTGACAGGGTGTATTGATGCGCCATCCAAAGGGTCATTAATAACTTCACCAAGAGGTGCCCTTCTTTGCGAGGCATTGGAAAACCTCCCTGGTCTTTGTAGTTGAATCTGTGCTTGAAATTCACTGCTCGTCTGAGGGACATTGCAGATAATTGTATGTGTGGGGTACAGAGATGGGTTAGTCATTCGACTGAGGGACATTACAGATAATTGTATGTGTGGGGTACAGAGATGGGGTAGTCATTCGACTGAGGGACATTGCAGATAATTGTATGTGTGGGGTACAGAGATGGGGTAGTCATTCGACTGAGGGACATTACAGATAATTGTATGTGTGGGGTACAGAGATGGGGTAGTCATTCGACTGAGGGACATTACAGATAATTGTATGTGTGGGGTACAGAGATGGGGTAGTCATTCAAAAACATTTGTAAAAATATCTAAAAACATGATTCCACTTTGACATTGTGTGTAGATCAGTGACACAAAATCTACATGTAATCAATTTTAAATTCAGGATGTAACCCAACTAAATGTGACCAAAGTCAAGGGGTGTGAATACTTTCTGAAGGCACTGTACATGTCATAGTCAACCCATAGTCTCACCTACCTACAGTTCTCCCTTCCATTTTCCAACTTACAATTTATATGATTTGTCCACTATTTCATGCCTGGGAAATCAAATCATTCACAACTTTTGGGTGAACAGGTTCTCAGAAGCCCTTTTGATGATGTGACGGCAACTTTTACATTTCCTGCACTCATTGGTCCAATGACCCTTCAACTAACCACCTGCGATTTGTTTTAAATGCAAAATACACCCTTTACCACTGTCTAGCTGAGCTATTCTCTAAAAGTGTATTACAGTATATGGGAATTCATAATGTTGGGGCAAAACTAATGTATTTCTTTACTGCAATACAATTGTAAAAAAGTTTGCACCCCTTTCGCCCTCAGAACAGCCTCAATACGTCGGGGCATGGACATTCCACAGGGATGCTGGCCCATGTCGACTCCAATGCTTCCCCCAGTTGTGTGAAGTTGGCTGGATGCCCTTTGGGTTGTGGACCAAACAGTTGAGCATGAAAAACCCAACAGCGTTGCAGTTCTTGCCAGACACAAACCAGTGCACCTGGCACCTACTACCATACCCTGTTCAAAGGCATAATTCTGCTGTTATGCATCCACCCTCTGAATGACACACATACACAATCTATGTCTCAATTGTCTGAAGGCTTAAAAATCCTGTCTCTTCCCCTTCATCTACACTGATTGAAGTGGATTTAACAGGGGATATCAGGGGATCATAGCTTTCACCTGGATTCACCTGGTCTGTGTCATGGAGAGAGCAGGTGTTCATAATGTTTTGTACACTCAGTGCATATACAGTACAGTATATGGGTAATATTGATAAATTGATAAACAAGCAACAAATAAAAATGTGATTAAAATGAAAACCGAGATTACTGCATTAAAATATAAACTGGAGGCTATATAGGCCTATTTTAATCATATTTAAAAATATTTCATGTTCAATCAATTGAGTTCTATTTTGCTCCTTTTAGGCTATAACGTCATAATGTGTAGCCAAACATGATGTGCTAAATCGGTGATTTTAGGCATTTTGTTGGGTAAGCATTAGAATATGCCTTGTCAATATTTGCAGCCGTTGGTGGTAATATTTGTCTAGGAGCATATCTGTAGTCAGTATTGTGAAAGAATTCTAATGTTGAGGTAAGATTTGAATGAAGAAAGCTTATCCGAGAGCAAAGTTCCCTTTCTTTCGATCCTATCAGTATCACACGCTCCAACGAAGCGACCGTTTTCTCTGCGTAGTGTATTGGGAAACGCATGTTACATCGTCGACCATTGCAGGAAAGACGCATTGTTTAAAAAAAAACACTATTTCGCCTTAAATCACTATTGGGAAACCGGGCCCAGATTTGGAAGTAAACTTAATTGATTAAATTTAAAAACATGACTTTTCAAAATACTTGAAAGCATTAGAAAAGCAAAATTTCAATAAATACCCAAATGAGAGGTTGATCGATAAACAAAATAATTTAATGAAACAGAAAAGTACGCCTATGAATGTATGTATGTACGTAACAGTATGGCGTGAAGGAGCCAAAACACCCTGGCTAAGATACAATACCACCAGCAGCCGGCTGGCCACCTCTCTCATTGTGAGCCTAATTTCCTCAGTCTACAGTCCTGCTGGACAGCACAGGGTATCATAAAAACAAAAGCTTTTAATAATTTAGGAACCAAGCAACGGATCACAATTTGGCATTTTCATTCACGCCAATGGAACGATAAAGGGGAACACGCCCCTTTAAATACACATATGAATCATTGCAAAAAACATGTGTTTAAGTTAGATGACTTCAAGGATGAGCTCGAGAAAATGTTGATTGCTCAGATATTAGACCAATAAGACACTAGAATAAAATTATGTATTGGGTATCGTTCCACCTCAAAAAGCACAAGAAAGAGAATTGACACCCGCCATCTCAGATTGTACTGAAATAATTTATGTTGTTAGAAACAGATATTATTAGTATCCCCCTCTGACACGTACAGTGGTATGGATAATGTATTCCCAGTGGGTATTGGGTGATGTTTTTCTCTCTGTTCAAAGATGTGAGTCATTGAGGTTAAATCCCATCCTGCATCCAGATTCCAACCAATAGACAGTTCTGTTCCTGCTATTAGGTGCAAAAAGTTTGAAGAATGGAATGCTAATCCTATCTCTTCCTAAATACAGAAACAATTTCAGAACAATCTGAGATGTGGGATGTCATGGCTTGCTCAAATGACATGGAATGACCCTCTTGAAAAGCCAGATTTGTGGTGTCTTCAACATTACTACAGTGTGGGCATTACAGCTTTTGTATAATGATAGAGCATACCATCTGAATTCTGGATTGAAGGAATATAAATATAATTACCATATGACTTAATGGTTGGTGACTACTATCATGCTATCCTTTGCATCAGTGTTTGACATTGGGCCATTAGAGGGGAATGTGTCTTGTTACCTAGCAAAGTCAATGGGCTTAGTCAGCTGCGCCTGTTATTGTCACCATGTTGCCCATTGTTCTACACGTCAAAACGATCAAACGGGGGATCAGTTTACATCACAGGAGGTTAGTTGCATCGTAATTGGGCAAAACGGCTGTATTAATGGCTGGAGCAGAATAGTATCAAATTCAGCAAACATCATTTCCATGTGTTTGATGCCATTCAATTCACTCCATTTTATATAACTTTATTTATTTAGGGTCTTACGAAAGAGATCCACTGTTGATCTCTGTCAGCTTCGATTTTTACAAGTATCATAATGACAATACTGGCATTCACTTGGTTTCATTGTGCTTGTATTCACAAACACCTCTATTGTGTAAGCTGTTTTTATTACACAATATAATATTACAATATGAAAACATAAGAAACTAAAAGTAGGACAGGTGGTTTTGTTTTGCAAATCTAGTAGGCTGCTTTGTCTTGTGAAAAAAAAAATCGGAGTCCATATTCCCTTAAGTTTCAGCATTGGCAAATAGCCTAGTACTGTAGACTATCTCTGCAGTACATCATGGTGAATGAGTTGGGCTACTCCAATCAATCATATGCTGCTAGGGTGTTAAACTCCAGTTTCACTGCACGAGTGGTTGTGTAACCTTTATTTAACTAGGCAAGTCAGTTATTAAGATCAAATTCTTATGTACAATGACGGCATACACCGGCCAAACCCAGACGACGCTGGGCCAATTGTGCGCCGCCCTATGGGACTCCCAATCATGGCCGGTTGTTATACAGCCTGGAATCAAACCAGGATGTCTGTAGACATGGTTGCGACATTTCTGACAGGTAAGACGTAAGCTATTCATTTGAAAACAGGTAAAACCGGATACGATTTTAAAAGAAGACAAGCACTTTGTATTAGCAGTACAACTTTACTTTAAACAGTAGTTATTTCGTTTACGTTTTAAGGCAACAGCTTACCTAATATTTCTTTTCTTCGTGAAGTATGAGGCTGATCATTGTAGACCCATTCAAAGTCTCCTCGTTCACCTGTCTTATCCATTTCGATGCTCTTGATACCCGCGGGAGCGCAGTGGCTATGCGTGCCTCACCTACACACACTACTTTACAAACACACCCTCTCAACCGTAAAGGTGAAAGGTGTGCGACCAAAAAAGCTCCTCCCCAGCCGATAGTAATTATTGGGTGTTTCAAGTTGAAATATAGATATAACATATTGTTGCATAACTTACACTTTGTAAATGAATCTCAACAAGATGCATTAGTTGATTATACACGTGGATTGTAATACATTTTCACGAATCCTTTATTGCACAAACACATAAACAACCCCAATACATCAAATCAAATCAAACTTTATTTGTCATATGCGCCGAATACATGTGTAGACCTCACCGTGAAATGCTTTCGAACAAGCCCTTAACCAACAGTACAGTTCAATAAAGAGTTAAGAAAACATTTACCAAATAAAGTAAAAAAGTATATAAATTAACACAATAAAATAGCAATAACGATATACAGTGGGTACCGGTATCGAGTCAATGTGGGGTGGGGAGGGGGGGGTGTACAGGTAGGGGTGAAGTGACTATGCATAGATAATAAACAGCGAGTAGCAGCAGTGTACAAAACAAATGGAGGGGGGGGGGGTTGTCAATGTAAATAGTCCGGTGTCCGTTTGATTAATTGTTCAGCAGTCTTATGGCTTGGGGGTAGAAGCTGTTAAGGAGCCTTATCGATATTGTGACAATAAATTAAACTATATTCGATGTGAATTTGTTTGTGTATATGATGCATAGTGGATAAATGTTGAATGACTGACTGATCTACAAATAATAGTAGTTATTTATGATGCAAGGTGATTGTACATCAGTCAATCGGCATTCACCTGCGCTGATCATCTGCAATGTCGTACAAGATGTAAATGGGCGTGCTCCTCTGCCCAGGAGTTGCTGATGCTTGCCAGATCTTACAACGCCTGGATAGGTATTTTAAATATCAGCTAACCACATATGTTATAGCAATCTGTCAATCGATGACGTCGCACGCAACAATTGGTTGACTATGCATGCAACGTCTGAGCAGGGGAACCCGATCTATTGCAATGTTCCCTTCATGTCAGAAACTCGGGACCCTTAAGTTCAAATGAACCGAAGTAATTTGCGTAGTCATTTTGATTGATTCTGTTGCCTCCCAATTTAGAAACTCGAGATCCTACCTCCTAAGTTAGCCAGTCATAAATTCCGAGTTTTCGACATGATAAGAACGCGGCATATGTCTGTAACCCATGAAGTCTCGCGAGACTATGTAGCCAAAGCGTAGTGGCGACGGGAGTAGAACAGAGTGGAGTTTGTTGTCGAAGAAGGAGGAAGGCAGCGTAGAGGGGGGGAACTGCTATAGAAAACATAACTGTGAGGAGTTTAGGGTTTTCAATATGGCATCAGGTGATACCCTGTACATCGAAACGGACGGCTCGGAGATGCCGTCGGAAATAGTGGAACTCCATGAAATCGAAGTGGAGACAATCGAGACAACAGTTGTTGGAGAGGACGACGATGAACAGCCTATGATCGCTTTACAGCCCCTCGACTCAGATGATCCACACTCAATGCATCACCATCATCAGGAGGTAATATTGGTGCAAACTCGAGAAGAGGTGGTTGGTGAAGATGATTCGGACATGCACGGGGACGATGATTACGAGGACCAAATTCTAATACCTGTCCCAGTCCCTGCTGCCGAAGAGGAATACATCGAACAGACTCTGGTGACTGTCGCTGGGAAGAGCTCGGGGCGGACGAAGAAGGGGGGAAGCGGGAAGAGAAATAAAAAGAACTACTTGGGTGCACCGGAGTCCAGTGGTAGAAAATGGGAACAGAAACAAGTCCAGATAAAGACTTTGGAAGGAGAGTTTTCGGTGACGATGTGGGCATCGGGTAAGTTTCGAGTTCTGTCGAAAGTGTGTTCTTGCAAGCTTGCCACCTGCATTGTTCTCACTGTGCATTCCCTGGTACAAGGCCTCGTACGGACGCTGGCCTCCGGCTAATTTCAGTAGAATTCTGCACTGTTTTTCACGTCCGAATTGCGTACGGTGTATATGAAATGTATTTTTTTGTTTTTATGGGAAGCCATGTTTTATGTGTTGATGGGCGCCGCCATGTTCCCCTGGACCAGTATGGCGGACCGAAAAAATGGCGTTGATTTGTCCGGGGAAAGATGGCGGCGGGTGGGAACGAGTGCGCTGCTGCTGGCCCCGGAGTAGGCCGCTGTGGCGCAGTTCAGCACAGGGCCTCGGCTCAAAGCTCCTCGTCAAGAGCTGGGGGGGGGGGGGGGTAGCGACTATAGCAAGATATGTCACACAAGACTGTGTGGGATGTGCTTACTGCTAGTTACCTTTCTAATCGCGTGGAAGAGTTACAAGAATGGCATCTCAATTAGTTTGATATTTTAATCTCTACATTTTTTTTAAAAGCAAATTTTTACATTGGTGCATTTTTGATACACCCTTAGATTGGCTTTCGTCAGACAGTAAACGTTAGCTAGTTTGCTAATTTGTTTAGCTATACTGACAGTCTGTAGCCGACTAAACTCAACAATTTACTATGGCGTTGAGTGGCGACTAGTCTTTAAATTTAGCGACTAGAATTGGTATTAAATGGTTACTACGTTTGTTGAACCTGTTATTTAGCTAGTTTACTAAATTAGCCAACTCAACGATTAACGATGGATTTCAGTAGCAACTAGAGTGGGGAGTACCAAGATGCCATAAAAAAACATTTTTTTCAATAAAGATCTACGGCTATTCCACACATTCTTTAAAACATAGGGCTCTTCAAATGGAACTAGCCTAAATGTACATTCACTTTATGTTCAGCTGTTCACCAACAGCATTAACACAATTAAGTGCCACAGCCTTCATATATTTTCCTGGTGGATGTGCAGCATGGTTGAAATGGTGTCATATTCTTTGTTGATTGATATTCTAATGGAAAATTTGGGTCAGACATCACAAAACATATACCTGTGCGTCTGTTTTTAACTCTGCTCCTGTCCTCCGTCTCAGATGACAAGAAGGATGTTGACCATGACACTATGGTAGAGGAGCATGTCATTGGGGATAATTCTCCTCCCGATTACTCGGAGTACATGACCGGGAAGAAGCTCCCGCCTGGAGGCATTCCAGGCATCGACCTGTCAGACCCCAAACAGCTGGCAGAGTTCGCTAGGTGAGTTACAGAAATGTTCATTAGTCAGTCACTCCAGTATTCAGCCATCTCCAAAAAATGTAGCAACGTCGACTATTCCCAGCATATAATGAAAAGGCTTGCAAATTTGACCAATCTCTGCACTATTTTAGCATAAAACTGTCTGATAATCTCAATAGTATTGCATAAAACTGTCCCATGTGTGTTTGTGTGATATTCCAAATCCCCGTATCGTAATAATACGTTTTAATGAGTTTGTCCGCTTGTTCTCATGTTGTCTTTTTGGTCTCATCTCCGCTTTGTCTGTACTGTGTGCACCTTCCTATTTACACCAGAGATCTGTGTATGTCAAGGTGCTCATGTCTCCTCCTTAACAATGGGAGTCGTTGTCCCAAAGGCGAGAAGGCAAGCAACAAGCTTAGGTCCATAATAAGTCCATAGAAATTTTGGCAAGAGTGAAACCTCTGGCTTGGCCTCCTCTCTGTTTACACACACACACACCAAACCCCTCCCCCAACCTCTAAGCCCCTCCCCCTGCCACTCACAACAAAGATGAGAGATCACATCTTCCTCTCCGACAAGAGGTTTCAGCTCGCTATTTGCATTTGAGGTTTGGTCCAACAAAATCAGACATATATGGACATTGAAACACATTGAGACATTATTTAACAGTAATAGAGAAGTTACCCTTTCTACCTATATCCTTTTTATGAATGGTCTGCTCTGTGCACAATTTGAGCTGTTATTTCTAAAACGGGAGTATCAATTAACATTGATTGTGGAAAATGTGTGCTCAGTCTGTCGTGCGTGACATTGGGGTTACCACTAGCAGCATTTTAGCCACAGACTGTTATACTAGCGGTCTAGTATGTGTTTTCTAAATGTGCAGTAAGCAGAAAACACCATTTTATATAAGGAATTGGCAACTCATTCTCATTCAGAGAATTGATTTCAACATCTTAACAAAGTGGACAGGCTAACGTGCTGTTCAAACAGTTGGAGATGGACAGAAGGGTGTGTTCATAACAATCCAACTGTTCTGTCTTGTTAGCAAATAGATCCAAGTTGGCTAAATTTGAAATATAAAACATTAGCTGGCTAATCACTAGCACATGGGCTTGTGGTTAAATTTGTAACAAAAATGCGGTTTTCATAGACAGAAAGCAGGATCAGTAATTATTGCAAAAAATAATTATTTAGGTGATATAATTAAATGATTAGTGGGTCTTATAGTTGTGCAAGGCATATATTTAGTTTTTTCTGTTGCGTCCCGATGTACTATTAGAACCGTTTGCTGTTGAACTCCGCGGGTATGGAAAGAATGCATTACCAAATGTGCTTTAGTACAGCTTTAAAGTCCCACAAAAACATTCCTTGCTCCAGGACACTTCACTTCAACCTAGGACAATAAAGTAAAAGGAGTACTCCGTCTGCATTGATATGAGACATACAGACGCACGTTTTCACTATATACAAAAGTATGTGGACACCCTTTCAAATTAGTGGATTTGGCTATTTCAGCCAAACGTTTGTATATGGAGGTTTCATGCTTGCGTGCTCGATTTTATACATGGTGTATAATTTATGCCATTTAGCAGACACTTTTATCCAAAGCGACTTAGTCATGCATACATTTTACGTAAGGGTGGTCCCGGGAATCAAACCCACTATCCTGGTGTTAGAAGCACCATACTCATCCAACTGATCTACAGTGGACCACGATCTGTCATCTCTTGCAGGATGAAGCCACGGAAAATCAAGGAGGACGACTCTCCCAGGACGATAGCTTGCCCTCACAAAGTACGTGTGCTCTACTAGTCTAACTGGTATTAGAGACAATGGCAAGACAGCCACTAGAACACAATGGCAAAACAGCCACTAGAACACAATGGTATGACTAGCACAGGTGTTTGGGTGAATAATGGTAGTCAATTAACCGCTATGCTCTGTGGATAGCTATAGCTTATTATATTTTTAGATGCTCTGATGTGGATCAATTATGTTATGTTATTTCTGAAGTTACACTGTGATTAATTGCTACCTTTTGCCCCTGCAGGGATGCAGTAAAATGTTCAGGGATAACTCTGCAATGAGGAAGCACCTGCACACCCACGGACCACGTGTTCACGTCTGCGCTGAATGTGGAAAGGCCTTTGTCGAAAGCTCCAAACTGAAGAGGCATCAACTGGTTCATACCGGCGAGAAGCCTTTCCAAGTATGTTTCCCCCGGCCCCTTCAAAATGGCTTCTTAATGAGAGATCTACTTCTACAATTTCACTGTATACATTTAGTTTGAATAACAACACTTCCAGCGTAACGGCCTACGTGGCACCTATATGACCATACACCCATAGGTGCCCAGATTGTCAACCAGCAATGCAGCCTTGTAATAAAGTCTACTCTCTTTCTTCCAGTGCACATTTGAGGGCTGCGGAAAGCGGTTCTCCCTGGACTTTAACTTGCGCACGCACGTGCGGATTCACACTGGAGACCGACCCTACGTCTGTCCGTTTGACGGCTGCAACAAGAAGTTTGCCCAATCCACCAACCTCAAGTCTCACATCCTCACACACGCTAAAGCTAAAAACAATCAGTGACCGTGAGCCAACCAACTACCCCCCCCCCCCCCCCCCATATCTTCACCACGGCAGAAGCGTCATATCCCCTAAGAGATATGAAATCCCCTTTGTATTGTTTCTAGGGAAATGTTTTGAGAGAATGACCTTACTGACTTTTTGATATGTACAGAGATGAAAATGACGAACTCAAAAGACTCTTTACACCCCACCACCACTTTCATCTTGGCACGATCCCCAAGGAAAAGCATAAAGTTTCTCCTTGTGAAGATGTTGATTTTTTTTTTTTGGACCTGCACTTGAAAAGAGAAATTATTTATACTGCAGCACCCAAAGACAAAGAATTGACATTTAAAGTTATTCTCCATCAGCATAGCGAAGTAATTGCTTTTTAATTTTGTACCTTTTTCTAAGTGTGCATGTTGTACACTCTTATTTTTTTCTTCTTCTCTGGCTGAGCTGTTTTATGTGTTTTCCCTGAGAAATCTGTGGTAACCCTCCTTGGAGAATTTGCTGTTTATTATACCGCCCTGCTTTTCCCCTTGTAAAATGTTTCTTTTGGGGGGGGGGGGTATTCTTTAGATTAATTTTGTATAATTGAAACGTACAGCTATATATTGGAATTGTGTAGATAATAGCAATGTGATTTAAGTAGTGTTAACTGATTCAAACCATTTCTATTCCCCCCCTGCACGGCCAGAGAGCAACACATCGTGTCATGTCCATCAAGTCCTTTATTTAGTTGGAACTCACAATACAACCAGAAGTGGTGCTCAGTTGCATCATTAGAATGTATTGTACAGGCTGCATTACCTTTTGCTAAAATGTACCTCCCCAATAAGTTGCCAATACAAACCTGCCCATTAGCAAGCACTTATTAGAATTTTGTTTCAGAATTCCTATTTTATGTAGTGTAAACGGTTGTAACGAATTAAAGTCATTTTGAGTGTGACATTTAACATTGGTAGGGACTGTTCAAAATTGGTACCAACATTTTAATAAAATGGTTGATAGGAACTTGTAACATGTTTAAAATATATGACCGGTATTTACAGGTAAATGGTCCGTGTGGATTTTTGCTCTTTAGTCCGATGTCCATCCCTTTGTGCTTGGTCATGTCATTCAAGTAGTTTAATGGAAATTCTGTACAGCAGATACGGAAATTAAATCAAATATCCCCACCAGTATATAGTTAATTTCCTAAAGACAATCAAGTTAACAAGTATTGACAGGAAGACTGGATCCTATATTTCAAAATAAAAATCCAACTCAATTCAATGTTTACAATCAATGCAGAGTTTTTTTTTCAGTCTAATACAATGGATCATTTCCCTAAAATCTATTCAATTGGAACAATGCTGGTTGGTAGAGATTTGCCGAATCAATTTACTCAATGAGCACATCAATATTAGTTGGTAAGTAGTTGGCCTTTGCAACCACAGAACACGATTACACCATGGGAACTGTTTCTTCTCTCATGCAAAACTCTTTGTCCAAGATTCAGATAAGAAATGTAGAGCACAGGCCGAACTTTACCAACCTTTGAGCGGAAATATTTATCAGGACATGCATGCAAAAACGAGATAAATGTTCATCCCTGTTTGACCAACATAACTTGCCAGTGATTACCCCACCCAAGTACCTTGCTAGTGATTACCCCACCAGAGTACCTTGTAGTTGATTACCCCCCAGAGTACCTTACCGTTGAATACCCCCAGAGTACCTTGTCATTGATTACCGCCCCCCAGAGTACCTTGCTAGTGATTACCCCCCACCCAGAGTACCTTGTCATTGATTACCGCCCCCCCCCAGAGTACCTTGCCAGTGATTACCCCCCAGAGTACCTTGCCAGTGATAACCCCCCAGAGTACCTTGTCATTGATTACCCCCCAGAGTACCTTGTCATTGATTACCCCCCAGAGTACCTTACCATTGAATACCCCCAGAGTACCTTGTCATTGATTACCCCCAGAGTACCTTGCCAGTGATTACCCCCAGAGTACCTTGCCAGTGATTACCCCCCAGAGTACCTTGCCTGTGATTACCCCCCAGAGTACCTTGTCATTGATTACCACCCCCCAGAGTACCTTACCATTGAATACCCCCCAGAGTACCTTGCCAGTGATTACCCCACCAGAGCTAGTTACGATCATATTGCTGAATGATTAACTTGTAACTGGAAATTAACGTACATTTTAAATAATGGACCAAACAACCTGAGACTAAGGATTGCATGGTTTGAAATTATATTAAAAAAAAAAAAAAATCTGTCCCTTGTAATTTACAATGGGAGAAAGGAGCCTTCGCTTGCACATTTACATTTAAGTCATTTAGCAGACGCTCTTATCCAGAGCGACTTACAAATTCCATATCAGCAGGCAGCTGCAAATGTGTGTTCAGAACGTTGCAGATAGAAGTGTAGCGAATAGCGTCCGACACTATATTTCTATCTGAACAATGTTCTGTTTGTCGAAACAGAGCCCTAGGTGTTATTTTCTCCACTAACAGCGCAGCCAGCAGACCAGGGAAGTTAGGCGTTCCCAATCTGGTGACAATCCGCGCAGAAACCTTCCCCTGGATCTGCTCACTCCGAGTATGGGTAACTGCATACTTGGCATGTCTGAAAGTTGGCGTATCAACAGCGATGGTGTAACACCAGTGCTCCATTACTGGTTAGATAGGCCATAGCCAGATGCACCGCCGGTCAGCTTAATGTTTACATAGCAGGTTAAGAGAACCAATGTAGCAGGTTAAGAGAACCAATGTAGCAGGTTAGAGAACGAGGTTAAGGTTCGGAAAAGGGTTAGACTTAGCTAAAATGGTACAGTTGTCAACAATCGACTTGTCGTGCAGCCCAATCAGCAACGCAATACAGTCTTAAGTGGCAACAAATCTGCCCAATTAGCAGATTTGCTTTCCATACACCCACTTCTGTTACCTGGTAAAATAAGGGTTAAATAAATAAAAAGACACCCATGACTTTCCTGTCCAGATAGCTCAGGTGACAACCATAAAATCAAATTTTATTTGTCTCAATATTTGTAAACAACAGCTGTAGACTAACAGGCCCTTCCCACCAACACAAGGAATAAATTCACAATGATTATTGATAACTTGGGCTACTAGTACTGAGTTGCTGTGCAGGAGTAGGAGGTAAATTAGGCAGTTATGTACATATGGGCAGGGATAAAGTTACTAGTCAAAAGAATAGATAAAACAGTAACAGCAGCATATGTGATGAATCAATAGAGTTAGTGCAAAAGGTTTCAATGCAGATAGTTAAATAGTTAACCATGCATCAGTACCGCTTGCCGTGCGGTAGCAGAGAGAAAGGGTGGCTGGAGTTGTATTGGGCTGTATGCACAACCCTTTTTGACAAACTGATGGCGCATGTCAAATCTTTTCATCCTCCTAAGGGGGAAAATGCCTTGTCAAGTGCTACAGGGCGATAGTAATTTTAGACAGGTTTCCTTGGCGTTCCTGTGCACAGGGACTATGGTCATCTAGAACAACTAGTGCTCTCTTGCATGGTTAAGTGTTGCTAGCCTCGATGCGAACATAGAAGGTATTTAGCTCGTCCGGTAGGCTCGCGCTACTGGACAGTTCGCTGTTGGGTTTACCTCGGATAAATCTCGGAACATATTCCAGTCCGTGCTAGCAAAACAGTCCTGTAGCTTAGCATCCACTTCAACAGACCACTTCTGTATTAAGCGCGTTCCTGGTACTTCCTGTGAGTTTTTGCTTGTAAGCAGGATTCAGGAGGATAGAGTTTTAGTATTTTTATCCTGAATGTCGTGATATCCAATTGGTAGTTATAGTCTTGAACCATGTCGGCAAAAGCCGTACGGACTCGGGAGAGGCGAAAGTCAAGAGCAGTCAACACTAGGAGCACCACCTATGGGTGAGCATATGTTGTTTACTCATGGCTCTATACAGCTCGTTGGGCGGACTTAGTGCCAGCATCGGTTTGTGGTGTTAAATAGACAGCTACAAAAAATATAGATCTTGACTCTCTTAGTAAATAGTATGATCTACCACCCCTTATCATGAGGTATTGTAACAGGCTAGAAGAACCTTGAGACTTCCTTAACATTAGAGATCACGCACCAGCTGTTGTTACCAAAGAGACACACCACCTCCCCTGAGCTTCTCGACTCCACCGCTCTGTCCTGCCGCCGATGTATAGAAAAAACAGCTAGATTTATCTTTACCGTCATTGTTCAGCCATGACTCGGAGAAACATAGGATGTTACAGTTTTTAAGATTAGTTAATCAACTAATAGTCTCGAATGGAGCTCATCCAGTTTATTCTCCAGTGAATGGAGGGTAGATGCGATTTATCCACTCACCGACGTAGTCTTGTCCGGAATCCCGCACGCCGGCCTCTATAGTGCTGTTTATAGCACCGTCTCCTCCTCCTTACTCACCTTGATGCAGGTGTAACGGAGATGAAACGGCTAGCTTAGTTAGCGGTGGTGCGCGCTAAATAGCGTTTCAATCGGTGACGTCACTTGCTCTGAGACCTTGAGGTAGTAGTTCCCCGCAGCGTTTGTGGAGCGATGGGTAACGATGCTTCATGGGTGACTGTTGTTGATGTGTGCAGAGGGTCCCTGGTTCGAGCCTGGGTATGGGCGAGGGGACGGTTTAAAGTTATACTATTACACAGGGACACTTGGTCGGAAAGAGTTTTCCTTTAGTCAGGTGTCTGCAGCCCGTTCCACTATCACATGAGGTGATACAGTTCAAGTATGAAAACATACTTCATGGAATTTCTCATTTTATCCAAGATGACTAGTATGGATTACAAAAAAACAGTTGTCCACAATTTAAGTAAGTAATTTAAATCATTGTTCCATAGACCTGCCTAACTAAAAAAAAAAAAATTCTTTATCTTTATTTAACTAGGCAAGTCAGTTAAGAACAAATTCTTATATGATCCTACACACACATTACATATAAAAGCGTCTGCTAAATGGCATATATATATATATATTACCAGAGTAACTATGACATCACCAGACACCTCACCTCTTACAACATCCACACCTGATTGGGTTTACACTATTCAAGTAGTCTAGATAGGGAGGGTATATTACTGGTCACATTTGCCCCACTGTATTTTCGTTCAACTGGCAGGTGTGTTCCCAAGATGGAACTTTGCTCCAGACCGTCTCCTCTTTGTCAACACTTCATTGAGGTCCTGCCCATTGAGTGGAAAGCATTATCACATCCATAACATTGTTTGTCACAACCTTAACTGCTTGTTAAACTATTACCGTACTAGCTACCTACCTATAACCATACTAGCTACCTACAGCTACCTACCTATTACTGTACTAGCTACCTACCCATTACCATACTAGCTACCTACAGCTACCTACCTATTACTGTACTAGCTACCTACCGATTACTGTACTAGCTACCTACAGCTTCACTCACAAGACTATAGCTATCATCAGATGTCAGTTGTATTTCTTTCACAACTGAAGCCAAGATGCTGGAGAACATCCTTGTGCACCGGACCGGGTATGCAGACGATCACCTCCTAGGGGAGTGGCCATTTCTCACGAAGCAGTGAAACTCGCTGCCTGGAAGCAGGAGTCTGTGCCACTCTTGAAACAGGAGACGAAGAAAGCCTCACTCTCGGTGGCAACTGTATGGAGTTCAGGGTCTGTGTTCATAAAGAATCGCAGAGAAGGAATGCTGATCTATGAATAGTTTTGCTTGGGCCCAGACATGGGTGGTTAAGTCTTAGCCCATCGGTGAATAGCGTTGTGGAACGTTCAGATGTAAATATATTATGTAGAACAAACATGCCTATTCATGACATTTCAATCTGTAACGTTTCAAAACGTTGTGCCAACTGAATGTGGCCCTGATGTTTTAACCGAAAATAATGATTTCACCCAATCCTTTGAGAATTGGGCTGGGTTTATTCAAATGAAAGACGTTACATTCTACACACTGAGCAACTTTGTTGTTAAGGAATTTGTGTGAGGAAGTCCTGGAGTAAGGATGGTCACAGATTATCCATTAAATTAACCTGATACTCCAGTAGCCACTAACAATGAAAATAAACCTCTTCAAAAATGCAAGGCAGTCAGGAGGAGCGGCAAGATCAGGTGGGATTATTCTAGCCAATTAGAGGGCAGATACGCGTGTGATTCAACAGGCACAACGGTTTCCACAAAGTAAAATTGGTCTATCGTAAAAAAGTGGATGAAAACAAAAATGTGCTTTTTGATTTTAATTTAATGTTAAGTGTGGTTAACGTTACGTTTAAAATCACATTTCAATTAGATAAATTGTTGAAATAGGCAGGGTTTATGATTGACTGTGGCAACTGTCGGCCAGGCACAAATGCCTTTCTTTCTCAAAGTTGCTCAGCATGCATGCTTGCCTTAAACAGACAGGATTGACAGTACTATAAAGGCCTTCTATGAGAGTACATGGTAATACAACAATGATATACAAGGGGATAAAAGTAGCTAAAGTTTCATCTCAGAATCAACTAGATTGTTAACGTGAAGCCAGAAATGGCTTAATGTTTGCCATTTTAAGCATGACAACGATTTCTACCATATTGTGCAGACTGGCTCCAACACCAGTAGCAACAGGTCTTCCAGTTTGTCCACATTCTGCTGCCTCAAAGCAAAGGTTCGCTCCAACCTCTGTGGGGCCAATCGTGCCTACACGAGCCCTGTCTTCTGGGGTCCTGAAAATAGATTATATGAGCCGTTTCATGATGGAAATACTCTATAATTTGTAATATACCAACATTTTATGTTGTTCAGTAATATGTAAACGGTGATATAGTTGACAATGTATATTGTGTGTAGAAGAAAAAAAAAATTCTCATTGGTTCTGCAACAATTGGATTGTTTGCTCACAAAATGTCTTGATCAGTCTGAGCTGCATATCAGGGCACAGGGGCCATAGCTGTGGGAGGTTGGGGTACTGCAACACCCCCTGAAAAAATCTGAATAATAATAGATATATTTTTTAAAGAATCATAAAAGTAGTGCACTGGTCCTTTGCTAGTCCTGTACTAGCAGACCGATATAGCAGACTGTAGCAAGGGCAAAAATGTTCTGCCCGCAACCCCCCTCAACCAAAAAAATTCTCAACACCAAACAAGTACCTCTAAAATAGTTTTGCTAACAAGTAAAAAGAAGTCCAAATTTATTGGAGTCGCGCAAAGAACTAGAGTTAACATTTATTGTAAAAAGCCTCTGCATTTAGTGGCACAATATATAAACAAAACATTTTAAACACATTTTAAAACAGCAGTGGGGATTGAATCACAGAACGTAATTGACAACTATACAGTGAATGTATAACTTTTGACAATGTTATAGCATTTCATGTCCTGTTTTAAAACGTAATAATCCAAACAGGGTGTATTAATTAGTACAAATGATAGCTAAACGTTTTGCAAGGAAAACTAGCATTTCTTATTAGATAAAGTCAGGTAGGTCCCTCCCCTTTTCAGCCTGCTTGGAGTCTAGTGAAGAGAACCATGGTGAATCTACAGCTCAGTCATCATCCATAAAATAATAATCCTCTTCTTCCCCACTTTCCCCTGAATGGTCGTCCTTGTCAGGGAACATTTCCCACACCACAAAAGAATCATTCTCCGCTGAAACACAAGTAAAACATTATTGAGTGAATAAAGTTTCCAAATTCTCAAGTTATGCAAGTATAAAAATACATCAAGACAAAATCTTAATTCAAAAGAACACTTACCGGTATTGCATCTCTTCAAAACACGTTTGGCTGATGGAGTTGGCATGTACTAGATGGAAAATGCAGAAAAACATTGAATAAAATTCTGTCTGTCTGTATATTATATATAAGTGGAGACTGCGCAGGGGAGGACGGCTCATAATAACAGCTAGAACGGAGCGACTTGAACGGAAATCATGTGTTTGACATCATTCAAATCATTCCGCTCCAGCCATCACCACGAGCCCGTCCTTCCCAATTAAGGTGCCACTATCCTCCTGTGGTATATGCATCCTGTTTAACAATAAGAACTCTGTGGGCATATTCTTATGACTGAATGACTTTAAAAAGGTCTCCTCTCCCGACTCACATTTTCCCCAGAGCACTACACTAGACAGTTGTTCCTGTCATCCTTGAGACGAGTTCATTTTCACAATGGCCCCAGAAACACAGTGTGTGTGTGTGTGTATATTTATATATATAATAATTATATTATATATATAATATAATTATTATATATATAATAATTATTATATATATATATATATATATATATGTGTGTGTGTATATGGCCCTTCTTTGGTCAATAAGCTCCTCAGAAATATTCCTTTCAAAACAGCCTACCTTTGAAGCAGCCCCCAATTTGTGCAGCTTCGCTTGGCCTTTTTTCATTCTTTTTTGAAGTTGGTAGATATACCGGTCATCGTTGTCTCTGAAAAAATTTGATGAAAAGTTTCTGATTTTACAAATGGTGAGAAAACCAACAATCATTCATTTATTTACTGGTAGTATCACCTCTTGTAATAACAGGCTACTATGAGTGACTGATTTAAAAACAAAAACATGTCAATGAGTACGTTTACATGCACACTAATAATTCAACAAATAACCGATTGTGGTAGAAGACCTTGTATGGGAAAATGTAAACACCTTATTCTACTCATCTTAAAATTGGAGAAAAGTCAAAATCGAAGTGAGCATGAGCAGATTAAAATATCTGTTTTTCTGATCAATCTATCAAACTATTAGGACATGTAAACAGCTTAAATCGGCGTTCCAGCAGTGTATTTGATCAGCACTGAGTGTACAAAACATCAATAACACCTTCCTAATATTGAGTTGCGCGCAAACACCCCAAAATCATCAGGGCATGGACTCTACAAGGATCCTGGCCCATGTTGACTCCAATGCTTCCCACAGCCAAAGTTGGCTAGATGTCCTTGGGGTGGTGGACCATTCTTGATACACAGGGGAAACTGTTGAGCGTGAAAAACCCAGCAGCGTTGCCGTTCTTGACACAAACCGGTGCACCTGGCACCTACTACGATACATCGTTCAAAAGCACTTTTTTTCCCCTCCCCCCATTCACTCAATGGCACACATACACAATCCATGTCTCAGTTGTCTCAAGGCTTAAACCTTCTTTAACATGTCTCCTCCCCTTCATCTACACTGATTGAAGTGGATTTAACAAGTGACATCAATAAGGAATCATTGTTTTCAGCGAGTCAATCTCATGGAAAGAGCAGGTGTTTCTAATGTTTTGTACACTCCGTGTTTATGCGCAAGTGAAGTGAGTTCGGAAAAACAATGCGTTTCAGATGTGTCGAACCCACTACCCTGGCATTGCAAGGGCCATGCTCTAACAGATGAGCACCACCGTGTCCCCACTATGTTCCCCGAGCCCATCAGGCCAGGGTCACCATGCTATACCAACTGAGCGTTTACCTGTTCCCCGAGCCCATCAGGCCAGGGTCACCATGCTATACCAACTGAGCGTTTACCTGTTCCCCGAGCCCATCAGGCCAGGGTCACCATGCTATACCAACTGAGCGTTTACCTGTTCCCCGAGCCCATCAGGCCAGGGTCACCATGCTATACCAAGCCCGAGCCCATGCTATACCAACTGAGCGTTTACCTGTTCCCAGAGCCCATCAGGCCAGGGTCACCATGCTATACCAACTGAGCGTTTACCTGTTCCCCGAGCCCATCAGGCCAGGGTCACCATGCTATACCAACTGAGCGTTTACCTGTTCACAGAGCCCATCAGGCCAGGGTCACCATGCTATACCAACTGAGCGTTTACCTGTTCCCCGAGCCCATCATGCCAGGGTCACCATGCTATACCAACTGAGCGTTTACCTGTTCACAGAGCCCATCATGCCGGGGTCACCATGCTATACCAACTGAGCGTTTACCTGTTCCCCGAGCCCATCAGGCCAGGGTCACCATGCTATACCAACTGAGCGTTTACCTGTTCACAGAGCCCATCATGCCGGGGGTGATGTGGAGACACTGAGGAGTTTTCACTGATGGGAATCTTGATGAGCTGGGGGTTTGTGGGTCATGCTCAGAGTCCATGAACACATCTTCTTTCCCATTGGGAGACACTGTGGGCAACTAATTCACAAGAGGGCACATTCAGTTCTGGCACTCCATTTCTGACTGCTACAAGACTTCTTTTATGCTGTCGGCTGTCTTGAAATATCAATTTGGTACACAAGCAATCTATCAGCTGCTGTTAAATATACATTTTGCACATGAAAGCAACATGACAATCTCTCTACACTACCAGTAAAAGGTTTTATAACACCTACTTGTTCAAGGGTTTTTCTTTATTTTTACTATTTTCTACATTGTAGAATAATAGTGAAGACATCAAAACTATGAAATAACACATGTAGTAACCCAAAAAATGCGTTAAACAAATCAAAATATATTTGAGATTCTTCAAAGTAGCCACCATTTGCCTTGATGACAGCTTTGCAGACTCTTAGCATTCTCTCAACCAGCTTCACGTTTAAAAAAAAGGCAAGTCAGTTAAAAACCAATTCTTATTTACAATGACTGCCTGTTCAGGGGCAGAACGACAGATTTGTACCATGTCAGCTCGGGGATTTGAACTTTCAACCTTCCGGTTACTAGTCCAGCACCCTAACCACTAGGCTACCCTGCCGCCCCAAGAGTCTTGAAGGAGTTCCCACATATGCAGAGCACTTGTTGGCTGCTTCATGTAGTAACCCCAAAAAAGTGTTAAACAAATCAAAATATATATTATATTTGAGAATGAAATAGCTTTGCACACGTGACATTCTTTCAACCAGCTTCATGAGGTAGTCACCTGGAATGCATTTCAATTAACAGGTATGCCTTGTAAAAATTCAATTTGTGGAATTTCATTCCTTCTTAATGTGTTGGAGCCAATCATTTGTGTTGTGACAAGGTAGGGGTGGTATACAAAAGATATCCCTATTTGGTAAAAGACCAAGTCCATATTAAATCGCAAGAACAGCTCAAATAAGCAAAGAGAAACGACAGTTGATCATTACTTTAGTAAAAGACATGGTCAGTCAATACGGAAAATCTCAAGAACTTTGAACATTTCTTCAAATGTAGTCTCAAAAACAATCAAGCGCTATGATGAAACTGGCTCTCATGAGGACTGCCACAAGAATGGAAGAGTTACCTCTGCTGCAGAGAATATGTTCATTAGAGTTACCAGTCTCAGAAATTGCAGTCCAAATAAATGCTTCAGAGTTCAAGTAACGGACACATCTCATGCTCAGAGGAGACTGCGTGAATCAGGCCTTCATGGTTGAATTGCTGCCAAGCAACCACTACTAAAGGACACCAATAAGAAGAGACTTGCTTGTGCCAAGAAACATGAGCAATGTACATTAGACCAGTGGAAATTTGTCCTTTGGTCTGATGAGTCCAAATTGGAGATTTTTGGTTCCAACCCCCGTCTTTGTGACACGCGGTACGGATGATTTCCGCATGTGTATTTCCCACCGTATAGCATGGAGGAGGTGGTGTTATGGTGTGGGAGTGCTTTAGAATGCAACGCAGACTGAACCAGCATGGCTACCACAGCGATACGCCATCCCATCTGGTTTGGGCTTAGTGGGACTATAATTAGTTTATCAACAGGACAATGACCCAACACACCTCCAGGCGGTGCAAGGGCTATTTTACCAAAAATGAGAGTGATGGAGTGCTGCATTAGATGACCAAGCCTCCACAATCCCCCGACTGAGATGGTTTGGGATGAGTCGGACTGCAGAGTGAAGGAAAAGCAGCCAACAAGTGCTCAGCATATGTGGGAACTCCTTCAAGACTGTTGGAAAAGCATTCTAGGTGAAGCTGGTTGAGAAAATGTCAAGAGTGTGCAAAGCGGTCATCAAGGCAAAGGCTATTTGAATGGCTATTTGAATCTCAAATATATGTTTTATTTGTTTAATACTTTTTTTGTTACTACATGATTCCATGTGCTATTTCATAGTTTTGATGTCTTCACTATTATTCTACAATGTGTGCAGAGACTTCTTAGAATTTTGCTGAATGTATTCTTTGACCTCCAGCACCACATTATGTGCATATAAGCAATATTTTCCAAAATAACTTTTTAAAAACTAAACATTGCTGAGTGGTTGAAATGGTGCACCCCAGGCGGAAACACACCTTCACCCGCTTGTTCTGCATGGGCGAGCTGTTGAAGATGTCATCGTGGTCGTCTTTGGGCATGTGGTCCAGGAAGTTTCGCACCTGCTGCTTCCGCTTCAGCGTGCCCTTCCTTGCAGTTATTCGGGGTGGTTCCACCACTACAGTTCAAATATAATATATGACATTGTCACAGCGGGGACTGTGAAGCAACAAACATAGGCACATGCATACAAACACAAAATAACATAAGCACTATACACAGATTTTGTGTTGTAGATATGTGGTAGTAGAATAGGGGCCTGAAAACACACACACGTAATGTTGTTGTAAAATCTGTTGTGAATGTATTCTAATGTTTTGAAATGGTATAACTGCCTTAATTATGCTGGACCCCAGGAAGAGTGGGGATCCGTAATAAATACAAGTACATAGATTCTCTGTAAATCTTATTAAATGGACAGATTGTATAGATTGTGATTTAACATTTAAA
Source organism: Oncorhynchus gorbuscha (assembly GCF_021184085.1). Classification (NCBI taxonomy): domain Eukaryota; kingdom Metazoa; phylum Chordata; class Actinopteri; order Salmoniformes; family Salmonidae; genus Oncorhynchus; species Oncorhynchus gorbuscha. The sequence goes on from NC_060189.1 coordinate 8,020,824, forward strand.
AGTAAATGTGTAAATCACAGAAAATAAGCAGGGACTGTCTTGGTTAGAGCTTGGATGGGAAACCTACACTAATACATCAAGATGCCTTGATGGATTTATTAAGGATAAAAATGCTAGACAAGGTAACTTACATGGCTCCTTCTTCTGCTGAATGTCTCTTTTCTTGGTGGCCTTGGAAGGTGCCAAGAAAGTGGGGGCCTGGGCATTGTACTGCTTCTGGCAGTCCTCAGCTGAATGGCTGCCCACCTCCATGGCAACGTTCACCCAGAAGTCAGAAGTGTGTTTAGGAAGTGACGTCACAGCCCTGACAGGAAGTTGACATACTGTTTATGTATAAACAAGGCACATTGCACACTTTTTTTTATATACATTTTTCTCTTCAATTTCATGGTATCCAATTGTTTAGTAGCTACTATCTTGTCTCATCGCTACAACTCCCGTACGGGCTCGGGAGAGACAAAGGTTGAGAGTCATGCGTCCTCCGATACACAACCCAACCAAGCCGCACTGCTTCTTAACACAGCGCCATCCAACCCGGAAGCCAGCCGCACCAATGTGTCGGAGGAAACACCGTGCACCTGGCAATCTTGGTTAGCGTGCACTGCGCCCGGCCCGTCACAGGAGTCGCTGGTGAGCGATGAGACAAGGATATCCCTACAGGCCAAGCCCTCCCTAACCCAGACGACGTTAGACCAATTGTGCGTCGCCCCACGGACCTCCCGGTCGCGACAGAGCCTGGGCGCGAACCCAGAGTCTCTGGTGGCACAGCTGCAGTACAGCGCCCTTAACCACTGCGCCACCCGGGAGGCCCTACGTTGCACACATTTTAAGCATGCTAGCTAATTTGAAACTTTTCTTCAACATTGTACATTATATAAGGAGACTATTGTTTAACCAGAGTTGAGTAAACCGAGTGATGACATACTTTCTCGTCAACTATATTATAGTCATTTGGCTGCTCACTGCCATTTGTTTGTGCATAATACCACTATGAAGACAACTGTAGCAAACTTACTCATGTAGTTTCAACAGTTCTGCCTCTGTCCACTGATCTCCATTTTCTTCCTTTTCTCTCTGCTGAACCCTGAGGAACTTGCTGCCTTTTCTTCTCAGTGTCAGTGGACTGTCCCTTTTACTCAATTTCTTCTTACAGTCGTCCTGGGAAGTCGACGAACCACCCGATGATGTCTGAGAATCTTCCAGAACCCTTCCACGTGTTATCGTACCCCGTGACTTTATGGGTCCCGTTTTGACTGCCTTGGGCTTTTTCTTCTGTGTGAAGTCGTCATCAGACTGGGACTCTCCGTCAGTACTGTGACTAACGTACTGAACGTTCCTATTCCGCGTCAGCCTCCGTGGGTAGGTCGTTGTGGGCGCAGGTTTCCCCGTATCTTTCACAATGTCATCCAGGAGTTTCGCTAGGAGCATCTGACGACTGACCCTCTTCTTTGGCAAATCAAGCACTCTCGGAGGGTCTACTTTTTCTGAATAATTGACTTGTTTCACTGGTAACAGCTCTGAGGATGTATTGGCTTTGTCCGAGTCATCGCTGTGCTGTTTGTTAGCAACCCGGAGATAGCGACGTGGAGGGGATTGTGGGGCACGGTCTGCATACGCGGCAGGCGCCGTTGCACTCCAAGATCTTTGGCCAGTCTTCCTGGGCCGACCCTGGAGCTTGGGAGAGAGGATCACTTCAGACTTGGACCCCTGAGATGCTGGGCTGACCCTCTTGGACCTGCCCGGACCCTTGGTGGAGAGGTTCTCAGGCTTAGACCACTGAGAGTTTGGACTTTCTTCATTGGGTCTTCCTCTGTACCTGTGAGAGGGGTTCTCCAAAGACATGGACCTGTGAGGCTCTCGGCTGGCGTTCTTGGGCCTTTTGGGGACCCTGGAAAGGACGTTGTCTTCAGCCTTACACCACCGAGACTTGGGGGCCCTGTGAGGTGACTTATCCTCTGGCTTTGACTTCGAGGGCCGGTGATAAGCCTTCACCTTTCTCAGAGGCATAGTCTCCTCTTCACTAGTGTCACCTCGCAGCCGCTCTGTAGAACACAACATAACACTGTCAAATATAATGTAGTCCCCATCTTTGTTGCAGCTAGAATATGAGGATAAATGCATTCCAAGGCTTATATATATATATATATATTATTTTTAAACATACCTTCCGCTGGAGGTAAGAAAACCTTGGCCGGTTTTGGTGGCCCGTCTAACAGTACTCTGGCTACAGGTGTGCTGACTTGCTGAGAAAGTATGGAAATAGCATAGCAATGAATATTTTACCTTCATTTTACAAGGTAAGTTGACTGAGAACACATTCTCATGTAAAGCAACGACATGGGGAATAGTTACAGGGGAGAGGGGAGATGAATGAGCCAATTGGAAGCTGGGCATGATTACGTAACCGTGAGGGTATGAGAGCCAGATTGGGAATTTAGCCAGAACACCGGGGTTAACACCCCTACTCTTACGATAAGTGCCAGGACACCAGTTTAACGTCCCATCCGAAAGACGGCACCCTACACAGGGCAATGTCCCCAATCACTGCCCTGGGGCATTGGGATATTTGTTTTTAGACCAGAGGAAAGAGTGCCTCCTACTGGCCCTCATCCAGGAACCGACCAGGACCAACCCTGCTTAGATTCAGAGGCAACCAGCAGTGGGATGCGGTGTGTCCCAAACCTCTGATTACACCCAGCCGTTCCACGTGTTGAATGTAATTCCACAACTAGAGCACCTGATTCAACTAATGAAGGGTCTTGGTGATTAGTGGACTCAGATGTGTTAGAACAATATATAGAATAGGTAGAATGGCTGGGGAGATACGTTGCTCTACAACAGAAGACTAATTGAAGCAGAGGTCCATGGAACAGCTTACAGAGTAAAGCATAGACGAATCGTCATAACCCCCATGAATGGTGACGTTCATGTCCGAATCCAAGATGACTCTGGCCCCTTTCCAGTACTCCAGAGGAGGTTTGATAAGGCGGCCACTCCGGGAAACATTAGCACTGTTCACCGCACGGGTGGCACAGGAACGAGCAGCTGCAGGACAAGGAAGATTAAACATAAACAGGAAGATTAAAAAAAAACAGGAAGAAAGTCTCTACAGAGAAATAGCAATGAATGGAATCTTGATGAAAACAACAGACATGTAACTGCCAGTATAAATACAGTGAGCATTTGTGATGCCAACTTTTGGACTCACATCTCTTAGTGGCATTGTGCTTTTGGGATGTGTTGTCCTGCGTCTTGGTGGAGAGGTGGTTTTGGTTCCGGGGTGTTATCAGGCCCTTGCTCCCCTTTTTACCTTCTGAACTGCATTTGAAGACCCAACAGAAAGACTGGATGTTAACCGATATGACTACAGTGTTCACCCTGAGTAGCCCAAAGGGAGAAGATTTTCTTTTCAAATAAAATGGAGAACAAGCTATGAAAGAAAAATAAGGAGCTTTCAAATTAAAGGAAATGTATTTGTCACATGCGCGGAATACAATAGGTGTAGACCTTCCCGTGAAAAGCTTCCTTACAAGTTCTTAAACAATGTAGAGGTTTTTTTTAAAGTATGAAAAATGTGTTAAATTAAATAAACAAAAAGGAAAAATAGTAACACAATAAAATAACAATAACAAGGCGATATACAAGGGGTACCAGTACCGAGTCAATGTGCGGGGGCACCGGTTAGTCGAGGTAATATGTAGGTCGAGGTAAAATGACTATGCATAGTAGCAGCTGAGTATGAAGAGTGTGAAGGAATGTGAATGTGTGTTTTGTGTGTGTCCATGTGTGTGTTGGAGTATCAGTGAGTGTGTGGTTAGAATCCAGTGTGTACATTGAGCCTGTGCAAAAATAATAATAATAATGGGGTCGATGTAAATAGTCTGGGTGGTCATTTGATTAACTGTTCAGCAGTCTTATGGCTTAGTGGTAGAAGCTGTTCAGGAGCCTGTTGGTCCCAGACTTGACGCTCTGGTACCCCTTGCTGTGCGGAAGCAGAGAGAACAGTCTATGACTTGGATGGCTGGAATTTGATAATTTTGCAGAGCAATTGCCATACCAGGCTGTGATGCAACGAGTCAGGATGATCGATGGAGCAGCTGTAGAACCTTTTTTTGAATCTGAGGTCCCATAACAAATCTTTTCAGCCTCCTGAGGGGAAATAGGCATTGCCATGCCCTCTTCATGACTGTTGGTGTGTTTGGACCATGATAGGACCTCTGTGATGTGTACACCAAGGAACTTGAAGCTCCCGTGGTAAGGGTAGGCAACAATACATCACAACGGTCCTCCGTTTCCTGTAGTCCATGATCAGCTCCTTTGTCTTGCTAATATTGAGGGGGGGGGGGGGGGGGTGTTGTCCTGGTGTCTCTGACCTCCACCCTATAGGCTGTCTCATTGCTGTTGGTGATCAGGCCTACCACCGTAATGTCTTACCACCTGGGGGCGGCCCGTCAGAAAGTACAGGGTCCAGTTGCAGAGGGAGGTGTTTAGTCCCAGGGTCCAAAGCTTAGAGATGAGCTTTGAGGGAACTATGGTGTTGAACACTGAGCTGTAGTCAATGAACATCATTCTCACATAAGTGTTCCTTTTGTCCAGGTGTGAAAGGGCAGTGTGGAGTGCAATCGAGATTGCGTCATCTGTGGATCTTTTGGCGCGGTATCTGAATTTGAGTGGGTCCATGGTCTCTGGGATGGTGTTGAGGTGAGCCATGACAAGTCTTTCAAAGCATTTAATGGCTACAGATGTGCCACGGGGCCATAGTGATTTAGACAGGTTACCTTGGCGTTCCTGGGCACAGGAACTATGGTTGTCTGCTTGAAACAATAAGGTTTTAAAGACTGGCTCAGGGAGAGCTTGAAAATGGTCAGCGCTCGGAGTACACATCCTGGTAATCTGTCTGGTCCTGGGATTTGTGAATGTTGACCTATTTAAAGGTCTTACAGTTTTGGTGCAGGTACAGCTGACTAGTGCAAAAATAATAGTGGATACAGTTGAAAACAATATAAGTAACTTACTGACCCCCCCCCCCCCCCCCATCATTAGCCATTTGTATAAAGTCTCTCACAGGAGTGTTCTAGGATCGGTTTTACATTTCGGTCACAGGGGGACCAGATCCTAGATCGGCACTCCTCCTATGAGACGCTTGATACAAACGGTTCGGACCACAGTGACACAACGTACCCTTTCGGCTCTGACAAAAAGAGCTCAAGGTATTTCTTCCAATCCGTTGGAAAGCCAAAGACAAACTTCTTCAACAGCCATATTGGGAGTTCTGGTCAAGGAGAAAGGCACAAAAAACAAGAAAGCATTTATGCAGATTGACAGTTCTCATTTTCGGGTTCATTGAAAATGAAACCTTGTTTAAAGTATCTCTTTCTGAAACAGGCAATACAGAGCTGGGTACAATTAAAATGTCATCACCCAGAGAAAAACTAATATTATGGTTGAACTCAAATGTTGTGTTCGATGAAAGACCTGTATTTATGGAAAATATGTTTGAGAAGGATACTTAGTATTTAAATGAAAATTGTAAATTGGAATGGTAGTGTCATGTCTTACATGGAGTTATTGGAAATGTTTGGGACGGTCTGCTCAATCCAAGATAACAACCAATTGGTTACAGCACTACCCCCAAAATGGAGGCGGCAGGTGGCAGTGGGAGGAGGCTGGGAACTGGCCTGTCTGCCCAATATAAAGGACCAAAACTGTCTGAGGAATAAAAAATACCATAAATAGAAAGTATACCCGTTTCATTTGAGGACCAGGGTGTTAACAGCTGCAAATAGATTTTTGTATATACTGATTCCATGGCACAGTGCCTAAAGAAAGTATTCATACCCCTAGACTTTTTCAAAAGGGGTAAAAAGTAGGAGCAAAACAAACATGGCCAACAATGTAATGATCTAATAAAATGGTTCATACTTCATACTGCGGTTTGCAACTGCACATGGGGACAAATATTGTACGTTTTGGAGAAATGTCCTCTGGTCTGATGAAACAAAAATAGAAGTGTTTGGCCATAATGACCATCGATATGTTTGGAGGAGGGGGGGGGCTGCAAGCCGAAGAACACCATCCCAACCGTGAAGCATGGGGGTGGCAGCATCATGTTGTGGGGGTGCTTTGCTGCAGGAGGGACTGGTGCACTTCACAAAATAGATGGCAACATGAGGCAGGAAAATTATGTGGATATATTGAAGCAACATCAGTCAGGAAGTTAAAGCTTGGTTGCAAATGGTTTTTCCAAATGGACAATGACCCCAAGCATATTTCCAAACTTGTGGCAAAATTGCTTAAGGAAAACAAAGTCAAGGTATTGGAGTGGCCATCACAAAGCCCTGACCTCAATCCCATAGAAAATTTGTGGGAAGAACTTAAAAAGCGTGTGTGACCAAGGAGGCCTACAAACCTGACTCAGTTACACCAGCTCTGTCAGGAGGAATGGGCCAAAATTCACCCAACTTATTGTGGAAAGCTACCCAAAATATTTGACCCAAGTTTAAATTGTTTAAGGCAATGCTACCAATTAGTAACTGAGTGTATGTAAACTTCTGACCCACTGGGAATGTGATTGAAGAAATAAAACCTGAAACAAATCCTTTTCTCTACTATTATTCTGACATTTCACATTCTTTAAATAAAGTGTTGATCCTAACTGACGTAAGACAGGGAAGTTTTACTTGGATTAAATGTCAGGAATTGTGAAAAACTGAGTTTAAATGTATTTGGCTAAGGTGTATGTAAACTTCTGACTTTAACTGTGTGTGTTCACTACATTCACTACAACACCACTATTTTCAGCACAATATAAACATATAGCGACCCACTCGATTGAGTACCTTAACCTGTAGGCTAATCGAACAGTTACAGTGGTCAAGTGAAAGTACCTATCCAACCGCTGCAGGGGGAATGAACAATGAAGCAAGGGTTTTACACAAGTGACTGTGGGACAAGGCAACTCAAGGACCACTCCTGCATGCGCAAACCCGCTAATCTGAGGCGCTATTGTGTGTAGATGAGTGAGATTTTTTTATTTATTTAGTCCATTTAGATTTAAGACTAATGCAACAACGGGCTCCCAGGTGGTGCAGCGATCTAAGGCACAGTCCCAAAGGGCGGCGCATAATTGGCCCAGTGTCGTTCATCATTGTAAATAAGAATTTGTTCTTAACTGACTTGCCTAGTTAAATCAAATGTTTTTTAAATTTTTTTTTTTTTTTTTAAACATTTGGTAAAAGTCAAGAGGGTATGAATACTGTATCTGCTGATATATAAAATGAGGCAAGATTTCACACTACGCTTTTCAGCTCAAATTTCACACTACGCTTTTCAGCTCAAATACAAACATTGCAGCTTTTGTTGTGAGGATACAGACCATTTGTTCTGGTATTGCCCTCGGGTAGCCTGCTTCTGGTCAGGTTCAGGAATGGTTGAAAAAGCATTACATTAATATAAAAATTAACCCGAAATAGCATTGATGGGATATTTGGAGAGACTGGTCAGTAAATCGATAACGTATTAATACTCTTAGCAAAAGTATTTATCTTCAATTCAGAATCAGTGGATTCTATTCGATGAGACAGATTCAAATTTGGGACTGTATAAAAAGTGCTGTTAATTTCAAAACAGTTCACCCGAGATGGACGAAAATTTACCTCAAATGAAAGCTGACAGTCTGCACTTTAACCTCATAGTCATTGTATAATCTCAAATCCAAAGAATGGAGCACAGAGCTAAAACAACAACAGTGTCACTGTCCCAATACTTTGAGCTCACTGTATTGTCCCCCTCCATCACTGCCCAAACAAACTACCCACCTGATGTGCCAACCACCAGTAAAAGAGAGAGAAAGAGGCAAGAACAACAAAATAACAATGGAAAACAAAAGCCATCAAAGATAAATCAAATTAAAACAGCATGGCTAACTGTGTGTGCCACTATTTTTACATGTGTGTGTGTGTGTGTGTGTGTGTGTGCCTCCTTGGCATCAGCATATGGGGCATCGACACAAAATACCCCAAACAGGCATTGAATGTAACACCCTTCCTTTTTAGTGTTAGAATTTTTTTTTCTTCAATGTTTCTTTTTGATTGTCATTTTATCCCCCGGCTCAATCTGACCTATTTCTTCTGGACACCATTTTAGGATTTCAATGCCTCATCTTTCAACTATGCTGGAACATTTCTGGGGATCTTTCATTTCAGCTCATGAAACATGGGAGCAACACTTTACATATTGTTTATATTCTTGTTCGGTATACAATAAAAGTGACTCCAAAATGACACAATATATTATTTACCATTCATTTCTATTGGGCACAAAATACCATGAAACACAACCAAAACAAACAGCAAATGCTTCCAACAGGTTTGTAGTGTCACAAGCTTGATGTAATTGCCTGATAGGAATATGGGACCAAATAGTAAACTTTTTACTACTTTAATACACAAGTTAATTTGTCCCAATACTTTTGGTCTCCTAAAAGTAGGAGACTATGTACAAAAATTGCTATAATTTCTAAACGGTTCATCCTATATGGATGAGAATACCCCAAAATGAAAGCGGAGCTTGCACTTTAACCTCATAGTCATTATCTCATTTCAAATCCAAAGTGCTGGAGTACAGAACCAAAACAAAAAAATGTGTCACTGTCCCAATATTTCTGGAGTCTCACTTTCCCAATATTCCAAAATGGCTGATTATTTCTGACTTACGAGTTCCGCTGAAATCCGGGGCCATCTTTCCCACCAGGATGTAAATGCTGCCAGAAGCAGTCTTCAGGTGCGTGGTTGAGATTCGCTTTGCGATGAGGTTGCTGTGCCAGGGCATCTTGTTATCCCTTGGTGGAAAGCAGAGGCAGACTAAGTAAGTGAATCAATGTTTGCTTTTACAAAAATAATGTGTTAGTGAACTTCATATGATTCCGAGAAACAAATTCTACTTACTCACGGACACCATCCACATAAAACCTGTCGTTCCTACTCTTCAAGAGCCAGTGTCTAAGGTGAATCCCTGTAACCTATCAAGCAATAAACATTAAATAGTTACAGCGGGGCAAAAAAGTATCTAGTCAGCCCCCAATTTTGCAAGTTCTCCCACTTAAAAAGATGACAGGCCTGTAATTGTCATCATAGGTACACGTCAACTATGACAGACAAAGTGAGGGGGAAAAAAATCCAGAAAAATCACATTGTAGGATTTTTTATGACTATTTGCAAATTATGGTGGAAAATAAGTATTTGGTCAAAAACAATAGTTTATGTCAATGTTATATACCCTTTGTTGGCAATGACAGAGGTCAAATGTTTTCTGTAAGTCTTCACAAGGTTTTCACACACTGTTGCTGGTATTTTGGCCCATTCCTCCATGCAGATCTTCTCTAGAGCAGTGATGTTTTGGGGCTGTTGCTGGGCAACACGGACTTTCAACTCCCTCCAAAGATTTTCTATGGGGTTGAGATCTGGAGACTGGCTAGGCCACTCCAGGACCTTGAAATGCGTCTTACGAAGCCACTCCTTCGTTGCCCGGTAGGTGGGTATGGGATCATTGTCATGCTGAAAGACCCAGCCACGTTTCATCTTCAATGCCCTTGCTGATGGAAGGAGGTTATCACTCAAAATCTCACGATACATGGCCCCATTCATTCTTTCCTTTACACGGATCTGTCGTCCTGGTCCCTTTGCAGAAAAACAGCCACAAAGCATGATGTTTCCACCCTCATGCTTCACAGTAGGTATGGTGTTCTTTGGATGCAACTCAGCATTCTTTGTCCTCCAAACACGACGAGTTGAGTTTTTACCAAAAAGTTTAATTTTGGTTTCATCTAACCATATGACATTCTCCCAATCTTCTTCTGGATCATCCAAATGCTCTCTAGCAAACGTCAGACGGGCCTGGACATGTACTGGCTTAAGCAGGGGGACACGTCTGGCACTGCAGGATTTGAGTCCCTGGCGGCATAGTGTGTTGCTGATGGTAGGCTTTGTTACTTTGGTTCCAGCTCTCTGCAGGTCATTCACTAGGTCCCCCCGTGTGGTTCTGGGATTTTTGCTCACCGTTCTTGTGATCATTTTGACCCCACGGGGTGAGATCTTGCGTGGAGCGCCAGATCGAGGGAGATTATCAGTGGTCTTGTATGTCTTCATTTCCTAATAATTGCTCTCACAGATGATTTCTGGTGCAGGTCTACAATTTTGTTTCTGGTGTCCTTTGACAGCTCTTTGGTCTTGGCCATAGTAGAGTTTGGAGTGTGACTGTTTGAGGTTGTGGACAGGTGTCTTTTATACTGATAACAAGTTCAAACAGGTGCCATTAATACAGGTAACGAGTGGAGGACAGAGTAGCCTCTTAAAGAAGAAGTACAGGCCTGTGAGAGCCAGAAATCTTGCTTGTTTGTAGGTGACCAAATACTTATTTTCCACCATAATTTGCAAATAAATTCATTAAATCCTACAATGTGATTTTCTGGATTTGTTTTCCTCATTTTGTCTGTCATAGTTTAAGTGCACCTATGATTAAAATTACAGGCCTCTCATCTTTTTAAGTGGGAGAACTTGCACAATTGGTGGCTGACTAAATACTTTTTTGCCCCACTGTATATAAGTATACATCTATGGTTATGCAAGTCCTGATAGAAAACTTAAGTGCCATACAAGAAAACATTACCTCCCAGCAAAAATACGAAACTAAAAGCAATGAACTCAGAGGAAACAGCACCAGTCATCAGCCTACAAATCCAAAGGAAGCAGCATCATCAAGACCATCTACTTACATTGGATCCAGTGGACTCTGCTATGTGCTTGGCTCGGAATACAGCCTCCTGCTTCTTTGGAATGGAGATCTTCGGTGAGACCTGCAGGAGGGGGTCGTGCACCAGGTCTGGGAAGGGCCTAGGGGGAGGCTTGTCATGGTAAAACTCACACTGACCAAGGCCGGCATCTGGCCTCGACGGAATGCTGGTCTCTAATAGACCAGTGGGCACACTACTGGTCACGTTCACACTGGCGTCCTCTCCGGTGCCCACTGTGGGTTGTGCACGGGTCGACACGCTGCGCTCACATCCTGTAAAGAGAAAGCGGTTGATGGTTTGTTGAGTCGACATCACAGGTTGATAACAGTTCACGTATGGCGTTTGAGTCATTAGAATCAGAAGACCAGTCACTACTCTGCATTTCTAGCTGTCACCTTTCATGGGATCCTGCTGGCTGCTCTCTTGATAACAGTCTTGTTGGTCCCTTTTTCGTCTTCTCTCTTTCAGAAGAGAAAACGTATTCGCTCTAGAATCCAGGCATGGCAGTCGATCCAAAACAACTTCGGACCCTGTGCAGAAAACAAAAACAAATCATTTTACTTCTCAAAGTCATAAATTAAAGTATTCTGACAACCGAGCAACCTTGATTGACACAATATTTGAGGATAATTGAAACAACTTACTGAAATCTGGTTCATCGTGTACAATGTTGTGTGCCCCAAATTGACTTTTTCCATTGCAATCTTCCATTGACTTTAACCTTTTCACTGGTGTAGTTATGTTAGTTGTCTGGGAGGCACTTTTTAAGTCTTTGAGGGGTGTTGGTCGTTGGGTGTCATTTGAGCTGAGCAGAGTGTGCGGGTATGACAAAGCTTTCCTTTGGGACTTTGTTGAGAAAGCATCCAGAGCTGGGCCTGGCTTTTGTGCATTTATGTTGGTTGGCTTGACCACACTACTACCCATGTCTTTCAACAGTGACTGTCGTTGAAGGTCTTGGGGGTGGACCATAAAGTGTGAATGTGTCAAACCCTGGCTTGGCGATTGAAAAGGTGAAAGGGTCAGAACCTCTGCATCATAAGTGAATTCAAGGTCCTCGGTTTCCTTTTGTTCATAGTTCACCAAATGCTGTCGTTTTCTAGGCGAGCTCATTACTCCACCATGTTCCTCTTGGATTCGCTTTTCTCTCACGGGGTTAGGCGTTTTGCTCCTCTCGTTCTCAACCGGTATTATCTCTGCCTGTACTCTAGCTTTCATCCTCGCAAATACCTTGGCTGGACTTTCGAGTTCCCTGGATATCACCTCGCTTGTCTTAAAAGCCTTCAATGCAGGGAAAATAATTCGGTCTCTACCAACTGGGTCTTCTTCATGAAAACAAGTTGATTCTCTGTTGTGTCTTGACGGGGTAAACATGTTTTTTCACGATCGATTTTTTACGATATGTAGAGGAATGTCAACTGGAGCCACTGAAGTAAACTAGCTAGCTATATGCAACCACGATCTGATCATTTCAAAATGTTCCATTGTTTGCTGGTTTCTATGGGGGGAAACAGAAGATAATTATTTATTTGCTGGAATCTGGTTATACTAGGCTAGCTGGCTGCTATAGCTTATATCGTACTTTCGTTGAATCACGAGGTAGTAACAAAGTGACCAGCAGCTAGTTGACCCAGCAAGCTACTAACTAGCTAGCTAACGTTAGCTAAAAACTGAAGGCCTACGAATGGATAACCAGCTAACAACTTTAGTCAAGCTTGCTGCTAAAATGACATATGCCATTTCAAAAGTAAATTATTTGATTTGCGCTTACTCCGGATTTACTCAATATGTATTCTATATTACATACTATTTGTGAATGCATGCATTGATTATAAACTGTAAAATAGCTAACTAACGTTACTCACCGCAGAGAACCATAATTTGAACTTCCCTCGAATGTCGCGTGATTGGACGGCGATTTCAAATGCGTCACTTCCGCAAACAACTTCCGTTCACTTGAGATGGCCTTGGAACGTGCTGCCAAAAAGAAAAACAAAATGTGCGCATATAGTCGCATAATGTTGTGGGATGTTTACTGTTAAACGATTTTTTTTCCCCCTGTGAATGCCTGCAGGATAGAAGAACAACATTGCCGCAATTGCTTAGATATGGCATTTCGTACAGTGAGAGCTGCACAACTACCATCGGAGGTATGGGTCCACGTGTTTGGATATCTATCAACAACAGACAAACTAAACATTAGATCATGCTGCAAATATTTCAAAAAAATGGTTGACCACTGGTCCCTTTGGAAAGGCAACACAGTGGTGCTTAAAAAGCTGTGTGCCTACACCTCGCAGTTCTGGACAACTCTTCGCCGCAGGAAAATCAGCTCAGTTGTTGTACAGAAGGCAAGTTTGAAAGAATGGAAACAGCTTGCCCTATCCCTCCCTTGGCTCACCACAATAGCCGTGGAGCATTGTTTCGACGTGAAAGCCTTTGAAATTCTCAAGCAATTTCATAATTTGAAGAGGCTGGCTATTCGCAGGTGTCGCTGTGGCCAGGGACTGTCTGCTGCAATTGTGCCTCTGCAGCAAGTGACTCATTTTAGTGTGTGCGAGATGCACTGTGCTCCAAGATCAGATATTGTTAGTGTTGTCTCAAAGCTCTCCCACCTGACGTCTCTACTCTATCACGAAGGCAATCATCCTATCCCAAGACAGATATTCCACCTAATGCTTAACCGCTTGCCACATCTGAAGCATCTGTCTTTGAAAATGGGAACACAACATGGCTCTCTCCCAGATGATTATTTTAATATTTATAAAACAAATGGCTTTCCAGGTGAGGCCCTTTGCAAAGTTACAACGCAAGGCAACAGCTTTTGATTGTACAGTACCCGAGTTTCTTTTTTACTACTCATACAAAACATTGGTGAAACAGTGAATGATTAGCTAAGCGTAGGCCTATGTTCCAGCTAGTGTGTGAAGTCCATGTTGATATATGGTTATATGCCTGTACTAGCCTATATCATCATACATTTTAAGTTATTAAATTCAGCAATGACAAAATCTGTCTTCAGATGATCCACAGGTCGGCCAACCTGGCTTGACCAGTCTGGAGCTTCTTGACTACATGGACCCCACCTTACCTGAAGAGGCGCTGAAGTGTCTCCCCTCCCTGCAGAGTCTAGCTGTGGACTACAGAGACAGGGACGTGGATCCCAGCAGGTGCCACCTGAAAACATGGCTGAGGGAACTCCCTCAGCTGACAGTTCTCAACATTGCAAGTATGTGATTCGCCAGCTGCCAAACTAGCATTTTCCATGTCATGCACGGTTGGTGGGGTTACGAGGCAGCAAAATGGAGTCTGACAGTTTCTAGGGTTTCGAGTCTGACAGTTTGTGGGGTTACGAGTTTGACAGTTGGTGGGGTTACGAGTCTGACAGTTGGTGGGGTTACGAGTCTGACAGTTGGTGGGGTTACGGGTCTGACAGTTGGTGGGGTTACGGGTCTGACAGTTGGTGGGGTTACGGGTCTGACAGTTGGTGGGGTACGGGGCAGCAGTATAGACTCCTGACTGTCCTGTGGCTTCATTTGGAGATGTTTGACTGTCCTATGTTTTGTTTTCCAGAAGGCCATCCCGTCAGTGCTTATGCTCACTCCATTCCCAACACAGTGACCAGTTTAACTCTGCAGCGGGTGATGGTGGAGCAGAAGGACATGAAGGCTCTAGGGAAACAGGCTTCAGGCCTCTTGTATCTGCACTTTGATCCATGCAGCTATAACAGCAGCAGCAGCATCGGAGAGATCCCCAAACTATTCCCCCAGCTCATGACCCTTAAAATGCGGTGAGATATTAACATCTGACTTCTGTGTTGTGGTACGAACCCAGATGTAGTAATAAGTTACTGGTGAACTGCTAATTAAGTGTCTACATGTTAAGTGACTAATGTGTGCATTTTCCAAAGGTTTGACTCATTAATTTAAGCCAAGCAGATATTCTGACTCACTTTTCTATTCTACTCTTTCAGACACTACAATGTACCAGAGAAGGAGTTCTTGAGCCTCCAACAGTTGAAGCATTTGGAGCAGTTGGAGATCCTTGATGCACACAGTCCTAGTCCTCACCTTCTGCAGCTGATCCACAAGCTGCAAGTCCTGACCAACCACAGAACCCAAATCATCCATTCTCTGGGCCCGAGAGATCCCACAACCTGCTACTGTACTCACTACTAACATTACGACTAAGAGGAAGTGAACACTGGTAGACTGTAGCCCATGTTTTCAACAACACATGTTTAACATGTGAAATTATATAAAACTGCTTGCTCATCATTTTAGGTACGTTTGCGATGCCAACTTGGCTGATGCAAAATAAGGAAACAGCTGAAATTATGAGGACATTTAGTAAGTCAATACCTCGGAGGTCAGTAGTCAACAGACTCTTTGTATAGAGCAAAACAACAAACAGTTCACAACACAGAAACAGACATTTTCTGCAATACTTTTTGTTTGAATCTGTTGTGTAGCCTTGATTGGGTTAAACAGAATAAATGATTGTGCACAAAAACAACTTTTGTTGACGAAAGAAAATACAATTGACAATACAATTAGCTTATCAGTTCTAAGTTTGATTAAAGAAAGATGTTAACAGTTGAAATACTGAAAGCTCTCTTGTTGAACACAACTACTATTGAATTGATGTGTCGGAGTCTCCAGTGATTGTGCACCTCATCCTGTCTTCTACTATGTTGCCTCAAGAGGGCAGTAAACACACATGGCAAAGAGTCGGTCTGTCAATAACTTCCTGTTGCCTGTTGGAGCACATTGCATTGCTAACTTTGTGATGGTCCAGAGTTGCATTTCAAAAGCTGCATACCCCTCCACATATCCTACCTGTGTTGAATTAAATTAGGAAGCGCCCTGGCAAGTGAAATGAATGACAAATGTATGCACACTTCTCATTTGATACTTTTGTTGTCACCCGCAGATGTGTAGTTTATCGGGTAGTTCACCCTCCCACAATGTGCCATTGTGATCAGAAGTTGGGATGTATTTACCTGTAGCGTGCACTCGTCATTCTGACTATTTGGTCATAAAGGACTGACACACTTTTAGAATGCAATGTGGCTCTCGGGCTGTTTAGAATCATCTTATAGCACAAATAGTGCATACATCTTTAGTATGTGTCTGTGATCCCTGTAGGTATTCAACCCATAACCTTGAATTGTGCCTACAATCTTGTCTGAAACGTGTAGTTGCACTCAGTTTGATAGAAGGAAACAAGCACCGTGCTGTTAAATGCATACTCAGAAGATGAACGCCCTCTTCAGATGGGCTTCTACTCTCTCCACGTCTTTGTTAAAAAAAAGTTCATTGTAAAGGTTAGTTAGTTTCTGTTTCACAGGGGTTGAATGTAATGTGGCACAATCCCCTCTGAGTTTCACGGTTTATTGAAGCTCTGAAATATCTAGCATTCAGCAAGGTCAAACCATCCATCACACTGTGGGGTAGTCACCGAGACAAAATGTCTTCACAACATGAGGCACACGACAGAACAGAAATGACTTGTTGTTCAGATAAGCCCACACATCTGATTTATCAGTTCATTTTATTGGCCTTATTCTGCAATTTGTTTCACATTTTGAGCTCTTTAAAATACAACATTAACACAGACATAAATATGTTCAACAAGGTCACAGATCATTTGCAGCACAAGCTGGAAAATCTGACAATATGGGCATCATTAATTAATACATTCTAAAATACGAAATGTATAGCTCAAATATAAGTGAAGAACTTGCCACAAACAATTTGTTCAATCATCTTCACAGCGTGGCAACTTCCTACTTATAGAAATCAACAATAGCAAAATTCAAATCTGCAAATAGTTCCATTATTGGCAACAAAGGACTGCCCATCAACTAAATTAACTGCTTATCAATTTCCGTTTTCTTCAGTCACTAAATATGTTCATCCTTCACAAGGATGTGCATATATGGGAGAAACCTTTATTTTATTTGTGAGGGTCATTCGTTTTTTTCTTCAAATCTTTTCATCCACTTTATTCTGGCCACCTGTGGTGTGGATGGATAGCTGGGTTTAACAATCCCAGAGGGACTATGTACACAATAACGTGGTGCTAAACCAAACTGGTGCCAAACCAAACACATACAGACTGCAAACAATCCCAGAATGACTGATTTCTAAAGCTTTAGATAAAATACAAAATGTTCTCCCATATATACACAAATAGAACGTGCTAGTATGTCATATTAATCTGTTGTGGCTACTTCCCAATCAAACGTTAATGTTTTTACGTTAAAGTTTGTTCAAAGTGTTAACAGGAGTAGACCTATGGAAAAAGAGACTTCTGGCCATTGTTGGTCGATTTACCAGTCAAGAGCATTAAAGTGGCAAAATGGCACTATTCCGTTAGGCAATTAATGATTCCTTTTGGACCGCCAATTGATTTGAACATAAATAATATATCGGACAAGGCATAAAAGTTTGAGATATTCAGTATTTAACTATAGCATCGCTATCCTATGTGCCTGTACCATACTGTATTTAATGTTTTTGGGAGTTCAGTCAGAAGTATTGCAAAACCACTAAAATGCTTACAAAAACATGCAACGGAATACAAATGTAAAGTGGCAGATTGCTTTGTGTGAGGATAGCTTCCAATGTACTTTACAAATATGATGCATTACTTACATTTGTAATTCAGAACACTATAAAATAAGGCTTAAATCATCTATGAGCCTTGTTTGTATGAACGAGGATGGCTCGCTAAAGGCTGTGCACAACACAGGCCTACTGACAGTATCCATTCTTATTTTGATAATGGAGTGCTGGAAACTCATGATAACATAGAAATGGCATTTCATTGGTTTCTCCATTTATTTGTCTTTGTAATGGATACTGTTGGTCATGTTATCATTGTCGTACCCAATTTGTTCTTAGAGTTGTAGCCTACTCGTTGAATGAACTGCGAAAGATATCTTGGCAGAGTTGAGCGATAATGAGCCTGTCTACCTGTGCGGAGCACATGCCTCTCTTCCCTTTCACTCGCCATGTGCCCTTTTGGGCTTGGGTGGTGTTATTATAAAAACAACATTGTATACAGTTTTTGTCGTTGTTCTGAACCCGCAAGTCGTTGTGACATTGTCAAGTTCTCAACCCTCCCCCGTCCGTTGGTTGCAGCTGTTGGTTTGCCCTGTACGGAGCTCACGTGCGCCCGGTTGTGCCTTTTATCCAGTCTGCCCTGTACAGAGATTGCGCGCGCCCGGTATCCAAACACGCATGGCTTGAGATGCTGTCACAGGTCGAGTGTGTGTATGTATCAAGCTAACTATTTTAAATATCAACTGTACAGCAATACATTTTACACATCTACCCCCTAAACGGTCTGTGCACAGCCCTGGAGTAGGGCACCCCACTCTTAGAAAAAAGGGTTTGAAAAGGGTTCTTCAACTGTCTCCATAGGATAACCCTTTTTTGTTCTAGGATGTTTGGGTTTCATGTAGAACACTGTGGAAAGGGTTCTTCATGGAACCCAATAGGGTTCTACCTTGAACCAGCCGAAAACCCCTTTTAGGTTGTATATGGCACTTTTTTTCTAGTCCTGTACTGGAGGATAGGAATGTCGGGGTAAAGACCCTTGAATACAAAGAGAGAGCATTCCTATACTCACTCAAAGTGTGGAGAAATACAATTAATACATTATAATTCATCTGATTTTAGGTTCTAATAGTATCCTCCTCTGGGAGATGACAGAACAGAAATACATATTTATGATGGACTTCTTTATAAATAAAATAACACCTTTTGCTCCAACAAATGTTTGTGATCATATTTGACGTGATACATTATTCATTTTGTGTAATTTAAAACAAGAAAGTACTCTCAAGATGGGGCAGTAATAATCATTCAGAGTGCTCAGATCAAACATCTGTCATGTTTGTCATTTATTATCATGTCTTGTCCCTGTGCTCCCCATGCTATTCGTTTCCCTCTGCTGGTCTTATTTGGTTCTTTCCCTCCTTCTATCCCTCTCTCTCCCCCTCCCTCTCTCACTCTCTCGCTCTCTCTTCTCTCTATCGTTCCGTTCCTGCTCCCAGCTGTTCCTATTCCCCTAAGTCTTCCCACCTGTTCCCGATCCTTTCCCCTGATTAGAGTCCCTATTTATTCCTTTGTGTTCCGTTCCTGTCCCGTCGGTTCCTTGTTTGTATTCACCATGCTGTGATTGTGTTTCGCCCTGTCCCCTGTGATTGTGTCCTGTCGTGTTTTGCCTTCATCAGATGCTGCGTGTGAGCAGGTGTCTCTATCAACTACGGCCTGCGCCTACCCGAAGCGACCTGCAGTCTGTGGCCGCTTCTCAGTTATTCCCTCTACTACAGACTAGAGGATTTTTGTTATTCCCTGTTTGGACTTAAATAAACTCTGTTTCTGTTAAGTCGCTTTTGGGTCCTCTTTCACCTGCATGACAGAAGGAACCGACCAAGGAATGGACCCAGCGACTTCAGACGCTCGTTACACTGCCGTCGAGATCCAAGGAGCCATGCTCGGCAGACACGAGCAGGAATTGTCTGCTGCTCGCCATGCCGTGGAGAACCTGGCCGCTCAGGTTTCCGACCTCTCTGGACAGTTCCAGAGTCTCGTCTCGTGCCACCTGTTACTTCCTGGCCTGCCGAGCCTCCAGAACCTAGGGTTAATAACCCACCTTGCTACTCGGGCAGCCCACTGAGTGCCGCTCCTTTCTCACGCAGTGTGAGATTGTGTTCTCTCTCCAACCCAACACATACTCTAGAGAGAGAGCTCGGGTTGCTTACGTCATTTCACTCCTTACTGGCCGGGCTCGAGAATGGGGCACAGCTATCTGGGAGGCAAGGGCTGATTGCTCTAACAAAGTTCCAGAACTTTAAAGAGGAGATGATTCGGGTTTTTGACCGTTCAGTTTTTGGTGGGGAGGCTTCTAGGGCCCTGGCTTCCTTATGCCAAGGTGAACGGTCCATAACGGATTATTCCATTGAGTTTCGCACTCTTGCTGCCTCTAGTGAGTGGAACGAGCCGGCGCTGCTCGCTCGTTTTCTGGAGGGACTCCACGCAGTGGTTAAGGATGAGATTCTCTCCCGGGAGGTTCCTTCAGATGTGGACTCTTTGATTGCTCTCGCCATCCGCATAGAACGACGGGTAGATCTTCGTCACCGGGCTCGTGGAAGAGCTCGCATCAACGGTGTTTCCCTGCTCCGCATCGCAACCATCTCCCTCCTCTGGCTTTGAGACTGAGCCCATGCAGCTGGGAGGGATTCGCATCTCGAATAAGGAGAGGGAACGGAGGATCACCAACCGCCTGTGCCTCTATTGCGGAGTTGCTGGACATTTTGTTAATTCATGTCCAGTAAAAGCCAGAAGCTCATCTGTAAGCGGAGGGCTACAGGTGGCGCAACTACTCAAGTCTCTCCATCAAGATCCTGTACTACTTTGTCGGTCCACCTACGCTGGACCGGTTCGGGTGCTACATGTAGTGCCTTGATAGACTCTGGGGCTGAGGGTTGTTTCATGGACGAAGCATGGGTTCGGAAACATGACATTCCTTTCAGAGTTAGATAAGCCTACGCCCATGTTCGCCTTAGATGGTAGTCATCTTCCCAGTATCAGATTTGAGACACTACCTTTAACCCTCACAGTATCTGGTAACCACAGTGAGACTATTTCTTTTTTGATTTTCCGTTCACCGTTTACACCTGTTGTTTTGGGTCATCCCTGGCTAGTATGTCATAATCCTTCTATTAATTGGTCTAGTAATTCTATCCTATCCTGGAACGTTTCTTGTCATGTGAAGTGTTTAATGTCTGCCATCCCTCCCGTTTCTTCTGTCCCTACTTCTCAGGAGGAACCTGGCGATTTGACAGGAGTGCCGGAGGAATATCATGATCTGCGCACGGTCTTCAGTCGGTCCCGAGCCAACTCCCTTCCTCCTCACCGGTCGTATGATTGTAGTATTGATCTCCTTCCGGGGACCACTCCTCCTCGAGGTAGACTATACTCTCTGTCGGCTCCCGAACGTAAGGCTCTCGAGGATTATTTGTCTGTGTCTCTTGACGCCGGTACCATAGTGCCTTCTTCTTCTCCGGCCGGGCGGGGTTCTTTTTGTTAAGAAGAAGGACGGTACTCTGCGCCCCTGCGTGGATTATCGAGGGCTGAATGACATAACGGTTAAGAATCGTTATCCGCTTCCCCTTATGTCATCAGCCTTCGAGATTCTGCAGGGAGCCAGGTGCTTTACTAAGTTGGACCTTAACGCTTACCATCTCGTGCGCATCAGAGGGGACGAGTGGAAAACGGCGTTTAACACTCCGTTAGGGCATTTTGAGTACCGGGTTCTGCCGTTCGGTCTCGCCAATGCGCCAGCTGTTTTTCAGGCATTAGTTAATGATGTTCTGAGAGACATGCTGAACATTTTTGTTTTTGTCTATCTTGACGATATCCTGATTTTTTTCTCCGTCACTCGAGATTCATGTTCAGCACGTTCGACGTGTTCTACAGCGCCTTTTAGAGAATTGTCTCTACGTAAAGGCTGAGAAGTGCTCTTTTCATGTCTCCTCCGTTACTTTTCTCGGTTCCGTTATTTCCGCTGAAGGCATTCAGATGGATTCCGCTAAGGTCCAAGCTGTCAGTGATTGGCCCGTTCCAAGGTCACGTGTCGAGTTGCAGCGCTTTTTAGGTTTCGCTAATTTCTATCGGCGTTTCATTCGTAATTTCGGTCAAGTTGCTGCCCCTCTCACAGCTCTTACTTCTGTCAAGACGTGTTTTAAGTGGTCGGTTCCGCCCAGGGAGCTTTTGATCTTCTAAAAGAACGTTTTACGTCCGCTCCTATCCTCGTTACTCCTGACGTCACTAGACAATTCATTGTCGAGGTTGGCGCTTCAGAGGTAGGCGTGGGAGCCATTCTATCCCAGCGCTTCCAGTCTGACGATAAGGTTCATCCTTGCGCTTATTTTTCTCATCGCCTGTCGCCATCTGAGCGCAACTATGATGTGGGTAACCGTGAACTGCTCGCCATCCGCTTAGCCCTAGGCGAATGGCGACAGTGGTTGGAGGGCGACCGTTCCTTTTGTCGTTTGGACAGACCATAAGAACCTTGAGTACATCCGTTCTGCCAAACGACTTAATGCCCGTCAAGCTCGTTGGGCGTTGTTTTTCGCTCGTTTCGAGTTTGTGATTTCTTACCGTCCGGGTAGCAAGAACACCAAGCCTGATGCCTTATCCCGTCTGTTTAGTTCTTCTGTGGCTTCTACTGATCCCGAGGGGATTCTTCCTTATGGGCGTGTTGTCGGGTTAACAGTCTGGGGAATTGAAAGACAGGTTAAGCAAGCACTCACGCACACTGCGTCGCCGCGCTTGTCCTAGTAACCTCCTTTTCGTTCCTGTTTCCACTCGTCTGGCTGTTCTTCAGTGGGCTCACTCTGCCAAGTTAGCTGGTCATCCCGGTGTTCGAGGCACTCTTGCGTCTATTCGCCAGCGCTTTTGGTGGCCGACTCAGGAGCGTGACACGCGCCGTTTCGTGGCTGCTTGTTCGGACTGCGCGCAGACTAAGTCGGGTAACTCTCCTCCTGCCGGTCGTCTCAGACCGCTCCCCATTCCTTCTCGACCATGGTCTCACATTGCCTTAGACTTCATTACCGGTCTGCCTTTGTCTGCGGGGAAGACTGTGATTCTGACGGTTGTCGATAGGTTCTCTAAGGCGGCACATTTCATTCCCCTCGCTAAACTTCCTTCCGCTAAGGAGACGGCACAAATCATTATTGAGAATGTATTCAGAATTCATGGCCTCCCGTTAGACGCCGTTTCAGACAGAGGCCCGCAATTCACGTCACAGTTTTGGAGGGAGTTCTGTCGTTTGATTGGTGCGTCCGTCAGTCTCTCTTCCGGGTTTCATCCCCAGTCTAACGGTCAAGCAGAGAGGGCCAATCAGACGATTGGTCGCATACTACGCAGCCTTTCTTTCAGAAACCCTGCGTCTTGGGCAGAACAGCTCCCTGGGCAGAATACGCTCACAATTCGCTTCCTTCCTTCGTCTGCTACCGGGTTATCTCCGTTTCAGAGTAGTCTGGGTTACCAGCCTCCTCTGTTCTCATCCCAGCTTGCCGAGTCCAGCGTTCCCTCCGCTCAGCGTTTGTCCAACGTTGTGAGCGCACCTGGAGGAGGGTGAGGTCTGCACTTTGCCGTTACAGGGCACAGACGGTGAGAGCCGCCAATAAACGCAGGATTAAGAGTCCAAGGTATTGTTGCGGCCAGAGAGTGTGGCTTTCCACTCGCAACCTTCCTCTTACGACAGCTTCTCGTAAGTTGACTCCGCGGTTCATTGGTCCGTTCCGTGTCTCCCAGGTCGTCAATCCTGTCGCTGTGCGACTGCTTCTTCCGCGACATCTTCGTCGCGTCCATCCTGTCTTCCATGTCTCCTGTGTTAAGCCCTTTCTTCGCACCCCCGTTCGTCTTCCCTCCCCCCTCCCGTCCTTGTCGAGAGCGCACCTATTTACAAGGTACATAAGATCATGGACATGCGTTCTCGGGGACGGGGTCACCAATACCTAGTGGATTGGGAGGGTTACGGTCCTGAGGAGAGGAGTTGGGTTCCGTCTCGGGACGTGCTGGACCGTTCACTCATCGATGATTTCCTCCGTTGCCGCCAGGATTCCTCCTCGAGTGCGCCAGGAGGCGCTCGGTGAGTGGGGGTACTGTCATGTTTGTCATTTATTATCATGTCTTGTCCCTGTGCTCCCCATCTATTCGTTTCCCTCTGCTGGTCTTATTTGGTTCTTTCCCTCCTTCTATCCCTCTCTCTCCCCCTCCCTCTCTCACTCTCACTCTCTCGCTCTCTCTTCTCTCTATCGTTCCGTTCCTGCTCCCAGCTGTTCCTATTCCCCTAATCATCATTTAGTCTTCCCACACCTGTTCCCGATCCTTTCCCCTGATTAGAGTCCCTATTTATTCCTTTGTGATCCGTTCCTGTCCCGTCGGTTCCTTGTTTTGTATTCACCATGCTGTGATTGTGTGTTTCGCCCTGTCCTGTCGTGTTTTTGCCTTCATCAGATGCTGCGTGTGAGCAGGTGGCTCTATCAACTACGGCCTGCGCCTACCCGAGCGACCTGCAGTCTGTGGCCGCTTCTCTCAGTTATTCCCCTCTACAGACTAGAGGATTTTGTTATTCCCTGTTTGGATTTAAATAAACTCTGTTTGAAGACTCACGACTTCTGCTATTCATTTTTCATACAACATGATTGTAAAAAATATATATATTTTTAAACATTGAATATCCAGCTTTGGACTGAGAGATTAATGAAAGGGGTTACTCTGTGTGTGACCTGTGTCCCCAAAATGGCAGTATTCCTGTTGCACAGTCAAAGTTCAGTAGGTTACATATTGTACGAACCAGTGAAATGGAAGAGGGGTTGTGTCAAAAGAAATCTCTCGAAGATGTGTCCTCCCCAAAGTCAATGTAAACTGGTGGTGAGAACTTACAAAGATCAGCTGGTTGTTCATTTATCAGCCTATGAAGGTGGAATGTTTAAACTTTTTTCATTTATTTCCTATTGTAATATAATAATAATAATATATGCCATTTAGCAGACACTTTTATCCAAAGCGACTTACAGTCATGTGTGCATACATTCTACGTATGGGTGGTCCCGGGGATCGAACCCACTACCCTGGCGTAACAAGCGCCATGCTCTACCAACTGAGCTACAGAAGGACCAAGGACTATTGCACAAGAAACTAGTAAAATACTTGTAAGCCCTGTGCTCTTTGTCCTGATCTTGTCTAGATTCTGATGGTACTCACATTTTTAGACCAGTCTGGTGTAGACGTTTAAAAAGACACATTGTGATCAGATTTTCCTGACCACCTCCGGAGGAAGTCAGGCACGCATTGTGTCTGGATATCAATCAAGGGCTCGAATTCAATCTGTATCACTGAAGCGTTTCCGTTTGAGCCGACATATGCAGCGTTTACCGTGAGTGCAGTCTCCTCTAACGCGGGAGCATTTCCATTCCATTTCAATCACGCTGAACTTCTGCGGTACAGATTGAATCCAGATCCAAGTATAAACAGATCTGGATTGGCGACTGTTTAAATCATCATTATACTGGCCTCTAAAATCATTGACAGGTAGCACCATTGACTTATGGCATCAGGAATTGTCATAAAATAAATACATATTATTGTGCAACACTCTGATGAAATGAAGCTTTAAAAAAATGGTTGGACGACAACTTTTAGCACTACCAAGGGACTCATGACTCGACTTGTGACTCAAGTATAAAGGACTCTGACTTGGACTCAGACTCTAACACTAGGGTTGGGACTTGACTCAAGGTTTAGTGACTTGTCTACATCAGTGCAGGGAGACACCAACTTATCAGGTCACGATGTTGACACAGTGGATGGATAAGAGACACATTTTAATACAACGTGAAGAAACAACAAACCTTGATCAGATAGGGTTTGTAATCATATTGATCAGATCAGGAAACACATGTTAGCCCATGGTGTAAATGTGTCTCTAGAGAGGATGGTGTGAGATTTTTATGCTATAGTCCAGGTGGGGTATACCTACCAGTTAAGCTCCTGATTGAAGTCCAACCATAACCACAAACTTGGCAACATGACTGCAATTCATATGTTAACATTCATTCAAGAAATGTCCTTTCATGGTAAATTACTCATGAGTAGTAATGCAGTCACAGCTTCTTAAATACCTTATTAGTATTGGCTAACACAAGAACTAAAAGTATCCTTGGAAATCACCACCAACCACTTAATTTACATGACCTAAACCAATGTCACATTCAAATTAACAAAATACCTTTCAGGACATGGCAGTTAATCAGTACATGAAGAGTCGAGAAACATAGAGATGTTATCAATGAAACAGCATTAAATTAAACCTGTCAATCAATTGCGAAACACGTGCCACGGGATATAAACAAAACCACCCTGGTATGAAAAAAATGTAACAGTCTATTTTTAAAAAATGTCACGTCATTCATCGTAGGCTCTGGGGCTGTATGGTGGAGCTGTTTGCTAAAAGACTGATCCCCGAAGGGGGTTATTTTAAATCAAGGGTGGACATAGATGTCTCTCTCCCTGCCTCGTTCTCTCTCTAGGGGTAGGTAGATCCCCATTCCCTAGGCTATTTGTCAGTGGGCGTCTGTCTGATAGTAGCTCCCCATTTGGTTTTCATACATAGCAGCACTGTGGATCAGGATTAGAGACATCAGCTATCAGCCACTGCTGTTTCCAGGTTCTGAGAGATAGAGCAGCCAGAACAGGAGAGTGCTAACTCACTACAGACAAATGGTATTGTCAGGGAGGGAACAATCTGCGTTATTCATTTCTTATCTGCTGGCCACTGGTGCTGATATTGGGAGATGTACCTCTGCCTGCTCTTGTAAGGTTCAAGGACTATGTGATTGAGTTGGAGCTGTTGAACCCCTGCTCTTTAAACACACACATGCATGTCAGCACACACACACACACACACACACACACACACACACACACACACACACACACACACACACACACACACACACACACACACACACACACACACACACACACACACACACACACACACACACACACACACACACACACACACAGCTCTCGCAGGCCATGTACAGTGCAGTAGGCTCCTAAATCTAGGGCATGTGTGTTCAGAATAAAGGATGTGATCTTGCCACATCATAAAGTATCTTTTAGCAAATGATTTATACATACACATGCCCTAGATTCAAGCCACCGCGCCTCCATCTTGGCACTTATTTTGGTAGCTATAGAAACGCATTCATTAATGTCTACATTTCTATGACCGGTACCTTAATGCATATGTTTAAATTATATTATGTGAGCTAAACATACAAATAAAGTAAAACAATTTAAGATGACTAATGTTACTGTCCCCACTACAACAACAACATACTTAAATATGTGATTTTTTTTCTCCCTTTAAATATTTCTTTTGGAATACTGTACAATTCCATTCATTCCTACGGAGGACTGCTCCTACTGGGGAGTACCAATATGGCCGACCAGTGGTTTCAAAGCCTCTCAATGGCCAATACACAGATTCAGCAATCCAGGGTTTACAGTTCCTTTAGAAAGTATTCACACCCCTTTACTTTTTACACATTTTGTTGTGTTACAGCCTGCATTTAAAATGTATTAAATGTGGATTTTGTTTCACTGATCTACACACAATACCCCATAATGTAAAAATGGAATTTTGTTTGTAGAGAATTTTTATGTCTTTGCTCAACCCCTTTGTTATGGTAAGCCTAATTAAGTTCAAGACAAAAACACGTGCTCAACAAATTGCATAATAAGTTCCGTGTTCAATTCCGTGTTCAATTACAGTGGTTAACATGAGTTTTGAATGTCTACCCCACAGAAGGTCCCTCAATCAAGTAGTGAATTTCAAACATAGATTCAACCACAAAGATCAGGGAGGTTTTTCGATGTCTCGCAAAGAAAGGCACTGATTGGAAGATGTGTAAAAATGTGATTTTGGATGGTGTACCAATACACCCAGTTGCTACTAAGATACAGTCGTCCTTCCTAACTCAGCTTCCAAGAGGAAGAAAACTGCTCAGGGATTTCACCGTGAGGCCGAAGTTGATTTTAAAACAGTTACAGAGTTTAGTGGTTGTGATATGAGAAAACTGAGGATGGATCAACAACATTATAGTTACTCGAGTATACTAACCTAAATGACAGAGGGAAAAGAACGAAGCCTGAACAGAATACAAATATTCCAAAACATGCATCCTGTTTACAACAAGGCACTTTAGTAATACTGCAGAAAAAAATTGTCAAAGCAATTAACTTTTTGTCCTGAATACAAAGCGTTATGTTTGGGGAAAATCCAACACAACACATCACTGAGTACCACTCTTCATATTTTCAAGCATGGTAGTGGCTCTATCATGTTATGGGTATGCTTGTTATCGGCAAGGACTAGGGAGTTTTTTAAGATAAAAAGAAACAGAATACTGCTATAAGCACAAGCAACATCCTAGAGGAAAACCTGGTTCAGTCTGCTTTTTTTATTTATTTAATTTAATTTCAACTTCATTTAACCAGGTAGGCTAGTTGAGAACAAGTTCTCATTTACAACTGCGACCTGGCCAAGATAAAGCATAGCAGTGTGAACAGACAACAACACAGAGTTACACATGGAGTAAACAATTAACAAGTCAATAGCACAGAAGAAAAAAAAAGAAAAAAAGAGTCTATATACTGTACATTGTGTGCAAAAGGCATGAGGTAGGCGAATAATGACAATTTAGCAGATTAACACTGGAGTGATAAATGATCAGATGATCATGTGCAGGTAGAGATACTGGTGTGCAAAAGAGCAGAAAAGTAAATAAATAAAAACAGTATGGGGATGAGGTAGGTAAATTGGATGGGCTATTTACCGATGGACTGTGTACAGCTGCAGCGATAGGTTAGCTGCTCAGATAGCAGATGTTTAAAGTTGGTGAGGGGAGATAAAAGTCTCCAACTTCAGTGATTTTTGCAATTTGTTCCAGTCACAGGCAGCAGAGAACTGGAACGAAAGGCGGCCAAATGAGGTGTTGGCTTTAGGGATGATCAGTGAGATACACCTGCTGGAGCGCGTGCTACGGGTGGGTGTTAGCATCGTGACCAGTGAACTGAGATAAGGCGGAGCTTTACCTAGCATGGACTTGTAGATGACCTGGAACCAGTGGGTCTGGCGACGAATATGTAGCGAGGGCCAGCCGACTAGAGCATACAGGTCGCAGTGGTGGGTGGTATAAAGTGCTTTAGTAACAAAACGGATGGCACTGTGATAAACTGCATCCAGTTTTCTGAGTAGAGTATTGGAAGCTATTTTGTAGATGACATTTCCTAAGTCGAGGATCGGTAGGATAGTCAGTTTTACTAGGGTAAGTTTGGCGGTGTGAGTGAAGGAGGCTTTGTTGCGAAATAGAAAGCCGACTCTAGATTTGATTTTAGATTGGAGATGTTTGATATGAGTCTGGAAGCAGAGTTTACAGTCTAGCCAGACACCTAGGTACTTATAGATGTCGACATATTCTAGGTCGGAACCATCCAAGGTGGTTGAAAAGCATGCATTTGGTTTTACTAGCGTTTAAGAGAAGTTGGAGGCCACGGAAGGAGTGTTGTATGGCATTGAAGCTCGTTTGGAGGTTAGATAGCACAGTGTCCAAGGAAGGGCCAGAAGTATACAGAATGGTGTCATCTGCGTAGAGGTGGATCAGGGAATCGCCCGCAGCAAGATTAATATCATTGATATATACATAGAAAAGAGTCTGCCCGAGAATTGAACCCTGTGGCACCCCCATAGAGACTGCCAGAGGACCGGACAACGTGCCCTCCGATTTGACACACTGAACTCTGTCTGCAAAGTAGTTGGTGAACCAAGCAAGGCAGTCATTAGAAAAACCGAGGCTACTGAGTCTGCCGATAAGAATATGGTGATTGACAGAGTCGAAAGCCGTGGCAAGGTCGATGAAGACGGCTGCACAGTACTGTCTTTTGTCGATGGCGGTTATGATATCGTTTAGTACCTTGAGCGTGGCTGAGGTGCACCCGTGACCAGTTCGGAAACCAGATTGCACAGCGGAGAAGGTACGGTGGGATTCGAGATGGTCAGTGATCTGTTTGTTGACTTGGCTTTCGAAGACCTTGGATAGGCAGGGCAGGATGGATATAGGTCTGTAACAGTTTGGGTCCAGGGTGTCTCACCCTTTGAAGAGGGGGATGACTGCGGCAGTTTTCAATCCTTGGGGATCTCAGACGATATGAAAGAGAGGTTGAACAGGCTGGTAATAGGAGTTGCAACAATGGCTGCGGATAGTTTCAGAAATAGAGGGTCCAGATTGTCAAGTCCAGCTGATTTATACGGGTTCAGGTTTTGCAGCTCTTTCAGAACATCTGCTATCTGGATTTGGGTAAAGGAGAAGCTGGGGAGGCTTGGGCGAGTATCTGCGGGGGCGGAGGAGCTGTTGGCCAAGGTTGGAGTCGCCAGGAGGAAGGTATACGTTCCAACAGACACTGGGAGACTAATACACCTTTCAGCAGGACCATAACCTAAAACACAAGGCCAAATTTGCCTTACCCCCCTTATCTTACCTCATTTGCACACACTGTATATATGTTTTTTTTCCTATTGTATTATTGACTGAATATTTGTTTATTCCATGTGTAACTCTGTGTTGTTGTTTGTGTCGCACTGCTTTGCTTTATCTTGGCCAGGTCTCAGTTGTAAATGAGAACTTGTTCTCAACTAGCCGACCTGGTTAAATAATGGTGAAATAAAAATAAATAAATACAAATCTACACAGGAGTTGCTTACCAAGACAACGTTGAACATTCCTGAGTGGCCAAGTTACAGTTTTTAATTAAATCGGCTATAGAAAGACTGGAAATGGCTGTCTGGCAAATGACCAACAATCAATTTGACAGAGATTGTGAAGAATTTAAAAAAGAATAATCCAGGTTTGCAAAGTTCTTAGAGATTTATCCAAAAAGACTCACAGCTGTAATCGGCAGCAAAGGTGCTTCTACAAAGTATTGACTCAGGGGTGTGAATACTTATGTAAATTCGAAATATTTCTGTATTTCATTTTCAATAAACATGCAAACATCTCTAAAAACATGCTTTCCTTTGTCATTATGGGGTAGAGGGGTGAGAGAAAAAAATACAATTGAATCCATTTTGAATTCAGGCTGTAAGACAACAAATTGTGGAACAAGTCAAGGGATGTGAATACTTTCTGTAGGCACGTCATTGGTTTCAGCTCTGTCGTTTGTTTACATTTGGGGATAACACCTGAGTCACTCTCTTCTCTGCCCAGGTAGTTCAGGAAACGACTGCCATTGTAAGATAACACCATTTTACTCAACAAGATTATCTTTGACCCACGTTTTCGGTCAGGGTCGAGTACGTCCCAAATGGCATCCTATCCTCTATATAGTGCACTACTACTGATCAGAGCCCTATGGGTAGTGCACTACTACTGATCAGAGCCCTATGAGTAGTGCACTACTACTGATCAGAGCCCTATGAGTAGTGCACTACTACTGATCAGAGCCCTATGAGTAGTGCACTACTACTGATCAGAGCCCTATGAGTAGTGCACTACTACTGATCAGAGCCCTATGGGTAGTGCACTACTACTGATCAGAGCCCTATGAGTAGTGCACTACTACTGATCAGAGCCCTATGAGTAGTGCACTACTACTGATCAGAGCCCTATGGGTAGTGCACTACTACTGATCAGAGCCCTATGGGTAGTGCACTATTACTGATCAGAGCCCTATGGGTAGTGCACTATTACTGATCAGAGCCCTATGGGTAGTGCACTATTACTGATCAGAGCCCTATGAGTAGTGCACTATTACTGATCAGAGCCCTATGGGTAGTGCACTATTACTGATCAGAGCCCTATGAGTAGTGTACTATTACTGATCAGAGCCCTATGAGTAGTGCACTATTACTGATCAGAGCCCTATGGGTAGTGCACTATTACTGATCAGAGCCCTATGAGTAGTGTACTACTTCTGATCAGAGCCCTATGAGTAGTGTACTACTTCTGATCAGAGCCCTATGGGTAGTGCACTATTACTGATCAGAGCCCTATGGGTAGTGTACTACTTCTGATCAGAGCCCTATGAGTAGTGTACTACTTCTGATCAGAGCCCTATGGGTAGTGCACTATTACTGATCAGAGCCCTATGGGTAGTGTACTACTTCTGATCAGAGCCCTATGAGTAGTGTACTACTTCTGATCAGAGCCCTATGGGTAGTGCACTACTTCTGATCAGAGCCCTATGAGTAGTGCACTATTACTGATCAGAGCCCTATGGGTAGTGCACTATTACTGATCAGAGCCCTATGGGTAGTGTACTACTTCTGATCAGAGCCCTATGAGTAGTGTACTACTTCTGATCAGAGCCCTATGGGTAGTGCACTATTACTGATCAGAGCCCTATGGGTAGTGCACTATTACTGATCAGAGCCCTATGAGTAGTGCACTACTTCTCATCAGAGCCCTATGGGTAGTGCACTATTACTGATCAGAGCCCTATGGGTAGTGCACTATTACTGATCAGAGCCCTATGGGTAGTGCACTATTACTGATCAGAGCCCTATGGGTAGTGCACTATTACTGATCAGAGCCCTATGGGTAGTGCACTATTACTGATCAGAGCCCTATGGGTAGTGCACTATTACTGATCAGAGCCCTATGGGTAGTGCACTACTTCTGATCAGAGCCCTATGGGTAGTGCACTATTACTGATCAGAGCCCTATGAGTAGTGTACTATTACTGATCAGAGCCCTATGAGTAGTGCACTATTACTGATCAGAGCCCTATGGGTAGTGCACTACTACTGATCAGAGCCCTATGAGTAGTGTACTACTTCTGATCAGAGCCCTATGAGTAGTGTACTACTTCTGATCAGAGCCCTATGGGTAGTGCACTATTACTGATCAGAGCCCTATGGGTAGTGTACTACTTCTGATCAGAGCCCTATGAGTAGTGTACTACTTCTGATCAGAGCCCTATGGGTAGTGCACTATTACTGATCAGAGCCCTATGGGTAGTGTACTACTTCTGATCAGAGCCCTGTGAGTAGTGTACTACTTCTGATCAGAGCCCTATGGGTAGTGCACTACTTCTGATCAGAGCCCTATGAGTAGTGCACTATTACTGATCAGAGCCCTATGGGTAGTGCACTATTACTGATCAGAGCCCTATGGGTAGTGTACTACTTCTGATCAGAGCCCTATGAGTAGTGTACTACTTCTGATCAGAGCCCTATGGGTAGTGCACTATTACTGATCAGAGCCCTATGGGTAGTGCACTACTTCTCATCAGAGCCCTATGGGTAGTGCACTATTACTGATCAGAGCCCTATGGGTAGTGCACTATTACTGATCAGAGCCCTATGGGTAGTGCACTATTACTGATCAGAGCCCTATGGGTAGTGCACTATTACTGATCAGAGCCCTATGGGTAGTGCACTATTACTGATCAGAGCCCTATGAGTAGTGCACTACTTCTCATCAGAGCCCTATGGGTAGTGCACTACTTCTGATCAGAGCTCTATGGGTAGTGCACTACTTCTGATCAGAGCCCTATGCACTACTTCTGATCAGAGCCCTATGGGTAGTGCACTACTTCTGATCAGAGCCCTATGGGTAGTGCACTACTTCTGATCAGAGCCCTATGGGTAGTGTACTACTTCTGATCAGAGCCCTATGGGTAGTGCACTATTACTGATCAGAGCCCTATGAGTAGTGTACTACTTTTCATCAGAGCCCTATGGGTAGTGCACTACTTCTGATCAGAGCTCTATGGGTAGTGCACTACTTCTGATCAGAGCCCTATGCACTACTTCTGATCAGAGCCCTATGGGTAGTGCACTACTTCTGATCAGAGCCCTATGGGTAGTGCACTACTTCTGATCAGAGCCCTATGGGTAGTGCACTACTTCTGATCAGAGCCCTATGAGTAGTGCACTACTTCTGATCAGAGCCCTATGGGTGGTGCACTACTTCTGAACAGAGCCCTATGGGTAGTGCACTACTGCTGATCAGAGCCCTATGGGTAGTGCACTAAAAGGAATAGGGTGCCAATTGAGAAACAACCCAAGTCTGTTGTCCAGACTAATGAATGGAAATGTATGCAACACTGTGGATTACCAAAGTGGGTCAAATATGTCTGCACAGTGAACGGCGTTGCACAGACTATATATTCTGCCTATCGTAAAATGCAACTGAGCATAGCCAATGTGCTATTGCACTATGACTTGCTTAACACGTGTAAGTGAGTGACCCATTGTTTGGTCATCGTTTTGATGTCGACCCTGTTGAGGTTGGCTGAGATCCTTGTCCCTTTCATAACAATGTAGCCCATTGGAGGACGTTTTAATTCAATCAGAACAGGCTGGTTTTTATAGAGTTCTGTGACAGGACATTTCAGTTATCTTATTAAAGTCTATCACGCCAAACAACACATTTTAACGGCTTTATAGGCATTTATACACGCATTTATAGCCATTTATAGGCATTTATATAGGCATTTATAGGCATTTATACAGGCATATATAGGCATTTATACAGGCGTTTATAGGCATTTATACAGGCATTTATAGGCATTTATACAGGCATTTATTGGCATTTAAAGGCATTTATACAGGCACTTGCAGTGCCTTGGGAAAGTATTCAGACCGCTTGCAGTTTTTCATATATTGTGGCGTTACAGCTTTATTCTAAAATTGATGAAATCTTTTCTCCCCCTCATCAATATGCACAATACACCATAATGCAAAGCAAAAACAGGTTTTTAGAAATTGATGCTAATTTATTACAAATAAAAAACTGAAATAACACATTTACATAAGTATTCAGACCCTTTACTCAGTACTTTGTTGAAGCACCTTTGGTAGTGATTACAGCATTGAGTATTCTTGGGTATGACTCTACAAATTTGGCACACCTGTATTTGGGGAGTTTCTCCCATTCTTCTCTGCAGATCCTCTCAAGCTCTGTCACAGCTATTTTCAGGTCTCCAGAGGTGTTTGATTGACGTTGTCTTGGCTGTGTGCTTAGGGTTGTTGTCCTGTTGGAAGGTGAAACTTCGCCCCAGTCCGAGATTCTGAGCTCTCTGGAGCAGGTTTTCATCAAGGATCTCTCTATACTTTGCTCCGTTCATCTTTCCCTTGATCCTGACTAGTCTCCCAGTCCCTGCCGCTGAAAAACATCACACACAGCATGATGCTCCCACCACCACGCTTCACTGTAGGGATGGTGCCAAGTTTCCTCCAGACATGATGCTTAGCATTCAGGCCAAAGAGTTCAATCTTGGTTTCATCAGACCAGAGAACATTGTTTCTCATGGTCTGAAAGTCTTTAGGTGCCGTTTAGCAAACTCCAAGTGGGCTGTCATGTGCTTTTTACTGAGGAGTGGCTTCCGTCTGGCCACTCTACTGTAAAGGCCTGATTGGTGGAGTGCTGCAGAGATGGTTCTCCTTCTGGAAGGTTTTCCCATCTCCACAAAGGAACTCTGGTGCTCTGTCAGATTGACCATCAGGTTCTTTGTCACCTCCCTGACCACGGCCATTCTCCTCTGATTTCTCAGTTTGGCCGGTGGCCAGCTCTATGAATAGTTTTGGTGGTTCCAAACTTCTTCTATTTAAGAATGATGGAGGCTACTGTGTTCTTGGGGACCTTCAATGCTGCAGACATGTTGTGGTACCCTTACCCAGATCTGAGCATTGGCACCATCCTGTCTCAGACCTCTACAGATGATTTGTTCGACCTCGTAGCTTGGAAGGAAGACTCTTGACATGGAGCGGGACAGGACGCCGTGCCTGGACGCTCTAGACCGTGGACCGTCGCAGGAGGTTCCGGACCGTCACAGGAGGTTCCGGACTGTGGATCGTCGTAGGAGGTTCCGGACTGTGGACCGTCGCAGGAGGCTCCGGACTGTGGACCTGGACCGTCGCAGGAGGTTCCGGACTGTGGACCGTCGCAGAAGGTTCCGTACTGTGAACCGTCGACTGAAGCTCCGGACTGGGATCCGTTGCCGGAAGTTCTGGACTGGTGACACGCACTTCAGGGCGCGTGCGAGGAGCAGGCAAAGAAAATGCCGGACTGGGGAGGCGCACTGGAGGCCTAGCGCGTGGAGCCGGCACAGGTGGCACCGGACTGGGGACACATACTTCAGGGAGAGTGCGAGGAGGAGACACAGGACGTACCGGAGTGGGGAGGCGCACTGGAGGCCAGATACGTGGAGCCAACCCAGGTTTCACCGGACTGATGACATGTTCCTCCAAACGCCTGCATTGCCGCATACTCCTATCCAGCTCCATTCTCCGGTATCCCTCCTCACACTGTTCCAACGAATCCCTGGCGGGCTCTGGTACTCTCCTTGGGTCAACCGACCACCTCTCTATCTCCTCACAGGTGGTCTCTGGCTCTCTCCGTTCACTCTCTACCAATTTCTCCACCTTCTCCCAGATGGGCTCTGGTTCCCTCCTCGGCTCCGCCGACCACCCCGTGTGCCCACCCCCAAAATTGTTTTGGGGCTGTGCTTTGGGCCTCCGTTGTGGCCGCGAACCCCGGCTTCGGCGCCGTCCTTCCTTCTCTCCTTGCGTCTGCCGCCAAGGAAAGCGATCCTGTCCTGCCAGGATTTCCTGCCAAGTCCAGGATCAAGTCCCATCCAAGATCTCCTCCCAAGTCCAGGATACCTTCTCCTCCTGGGCATGCTGCTTGGTCCTGGTGTGGTGGGATCTTCTGTCACGATCGTCGAACATTCGGACCAAGGCGCAGCGTGATATGGGTTCCACATCTTTTTATTCGTGAAACGCACAAAAACAATAAAGAGCAAACGACACGTGAAGCTATGGAGTGCTCACAGGCAACTACACATAAACAAGATCCCACAAAAAAACAGTGGGGAAATGGCTGCCTAAATATGACCCCCAATCAGAAACAACGCTAAACAGCTGCCTCCATACCAGACCAACATAGAAATAAAACAACCTAAATTACCCACCTTAGTCACACCCCGACCTAACTAAAATAGAGAATAAAAAGTCTCTCTATGGTCAGGGCGTGACATTTATGCAGGCATATCTGAACAAGAGAGATTAAAGAGATGCCAGATTATAGGAAGGCAATTCAACTTCCTAATAACTAGGTTGTGGGAGAGGAGTTTGATGTTAAAGAAGAATGAATCTGGATAAACAGTCAGTGGTGTCCTGTGTTCAGGTGCAAGGAAGGCAACCCTCGCACATCACTCACACATAGGATTTCATTTGTTTTATGGAGACTCCAGAATCCTGTTTAATGAAGACTCCAGAATCGTGTTTTATGGAGACTCCAGAATTGTGTTTTATGGAGACTCCAGAATCATGTTTTATGGAGACTCCAGAATTCTGTTTTATGGACGCTCCAGAATCATGTTTAATGGAGCCTCCAGAATCCAGTTTTATGGAGACTCCAGAATCCTGTTTTATGGAGACTCCAGAATCCTGTTTTATGGAGACTCCAGAATCCTGTTTTATGGAGACTCCAGAATCCTGTTTTATGGAGACTCCAGAATCCTGTTTAATGGAGACTCCAGAATCCTGTTTAATGGAGACTCCAGAATCCAGTTTAATGGAGACTCCAGAATCCTGTTTTATAGAGACTCCAGAATCGTGTTTAATGGAGACTCCAGAATCGTGTTTTATGGAGACTCCAGAATCGTGTTTAATGCAGACTCCAGAATCCTGTTTTATGGAGACTCCAGAATCCTGTTTTATGGAGACTCCAGAATCCTGTTTTATGGAGACTCCAGAATCCTGTTTTATGGAGACTCCAGAATCCTGTTTTATGGAGACTCCAGAATACTGTTTAATGGAGACATCAGAATCCTGTTTTATGGAGACTCCAGAATCCTGTTTAATGGAGACTCCAGAATCGTGTTTAATGGAGACTCCAGAATCCTGTTTAATGGAGACTCCAGAATCCTGTTTAATGGAGACTCCAGAATCATGTTTTATGGAGACCCCAGAATCATGTTTTATGGAGACCCCAGAATTGTGTTTTATGGAGACCCCAGAATCATGTTTTATGGAGACCCCAGAATTGTGTTTTATGGAGACTCCAGAATCGTGTTTTATGGACACTCCAGAATCGTGTTTTATGGACGCTCCAGAATCATGTTTAATGGAGACTCCAGAATCCTGTTTTATGGAGACTCCAGAATCCTGTTTTATGGAGACTCCAGAATCCTGTTTTATGGAGACTCCAGAATCCTGTTTTATGGAGACTCCAGAATCCTGTTTTATGGAGACTCCAGAATCCTGTTTTATGGAGACTCCAGAATCGTGTTTAATGGAGACTCCAGAATCGTGTTTAATGGAGACTCCAGAATCGTGTTTAATGGAGACTCCACAATCGTGTTTAATGGAGACTCCAGAATCGTGTTTTATGGAGACTCCAGAATCGTGTTTAATGCAGACTCCAGAATCGTGTTTTATGGAGACTCCAGAATCGTGTTTAATGGAGGTTCCAGAATCCTGTTTTATGGAGACTCCAGAATCCTGTTTTATGGAGACTCCAGAATCGTGTTTAATGGAGGTTCCAGAATCCTGTTTTATGGAGACTCCAGAATCCTGTTTTATGGAGACTCCAGAATCGTGTTTTATGGAGACCCCAGAATCCTGTTTTATGGAGACCCCAGAATCCTGTTTTATGGAGACTCCAGAATCCTGTTTAATGGAGACTCCAGAATCCTGTTTTATGGAGACTCCAGAATCGTGTTTTATGGAACTCCAGAATCCTGTTTAATGGAGACTCCAGAATCCTGTTTTATGGAGACTCCAGAATCGTGTTTTATGGAGACCCCAGAATCGTGTTTAATGGAGACTCCAGAATCATGTTTTATGAAGACTCCAGAATCATGTTTAATGGAGACTCCAGAATCGTGTTTAATGGAGACTCCAGAATCCTGTTTAATGGAGACTCCAGAATCCTGTTTTATGGAGACTCCAGAATCGTGTTTTATGGAACTCCAGAATCCTGTTTAATGGAGACTCCAGAATCCTGTTTTATGGAGACTCCAGAATCGTGTTTTATGGAGACCCCAGAATCGTGTTTAATGGAGACTCCAGAATCATGTTTTATGAAGACTCCAGAATCATGTTTAATGGAGACTCCAGAATCGTGTTTAATGGAGACTCCAGAATCGTGTTTAATGGAGACTCCAGAATCATGTTTAATGGAGACTCCAGAATCGTGTTTTATGGAGACTCCAGAATCGTGTTTTATGGAGACTCCAGAATCGTGGTTTATGGAGACTCCAGAATCGTGTTTAATGGAGACTCCAGAATCGTGTTTTATGGAGACTCCAGAATCATGTTTTATGGAGACTCCAGAATCATGTTTAATGGAGACTCCAGAATCGTGTTTTATGGAGACTCCAGAATCGTGTTTAATGGAGACTCCAGAATCGTGTTTAATGGAGACTCCAGAATCGTGTTTTATGAAGACTGCAGAATCATGTTTTATGGAGACTCCAGAATCCTGTTTAATGGAGACTCCAGAATCCTGTTTAATGGAGACTCCAGAATCGTGTTTAATGGATACTCCAGAATCCTGTTTAATGGAGTCTCCAGAATCCTGTTTAATGGAGTCTCCAGAATCCTGTTTAATGGAGACTCCAGAATCCTGTTTTATAGAGACTCCAGAATCCTGTTTTATGGAGACTCCAGAATCCTGTTTTATGGAGACTCCAGAATCCTGTTTTATGGAGACTCCAGAATCCTGTTTTATGGAGACTCCAGAATCCTGTTTTATGGAGACTCCAGAATCCTGTTTTATGGAGACTCCAGAATCTTGTTTTATGGAGACTCCAGAATCGTGTTTAATGGAGACTCCAGAATCCTGTTTAATGAAGACTCAAGAATCCTGTTTAATGGAGACTCAAGAATCCTGTTTAATGGAGACTCCAGAATTGTGTTTTATGGAGACTCCAGAATCCTGTTTTATGG
This sequence comes from Oncorhynchus gorbuscha, assembly GCF_021184085.1. NCBI lineage: Eukaryota > Metazoa > Chordata > Actinopteri > Salmoniformes > Salmonidae > Oncorhynchus > Oncorhynchus gorbuscha. The sequence continues at coordinate 8,060,161 of NC_060189.1, forward strand.
AGACTCCAGAATCGTGTTTTATGGAGACTCCAGAATCGTGTTTTATGGAGACTCCAGAATCGTGTTTAATGGAGACTCCAGAATCCTGTTTTATGAAGACTCCAGAATCCTGTTTTATGAAGACTCCAGAATCCTGTTTCATGGAGACTCCAGAATCGTGTTTAATGGAGACTCCAGAATCGTGTTTAATGCAGACTCCAGAATCGTGTTTTATGGAGACTCCAGAATCATGTTTAATGGAGGCTCCAGAATCCAGTTTTATGGAGACTCCAGAATCCTGTTTTATGGAGACTCCAGAATCCTGTTTTATGGAGACTCCAGAATCCTGTTTTATGGAGACTCCAGAATCCTGTTTTATGGAGACTCCAGAATCCTGTTTAATGGAGACTCCAGAATCCTGTTTAATGGAGACTCCAGAATCCTGTTTAATGGAGACTCCAGAATCCTGTTTAATGGAGACTCCAGAATCCTGTTTAATGGAGACTCCAGAATCCTGTTTTATAGAGACTCCAGAATCGTGTTTAATGGAGACTCCAGAATCGTGTTTTATGGAGACTCCAGAATGCAGACTCCAGAATCCTGTTTTATGGAGACTCCAGAATCCTGTTTTATGGAGACTCCAGAATCCTGTTTTATGGAGACTCCAGAATCCTGTTTTATGGAGACTCCAGAATCCTGTTTTATGGAGACTCCAGAATATTGTTTTATGGAGACTCCATAATATTGTTTAATGGAGACTCCAGAATCCTGTTTAATGGAGACTGGAGACCAGAATCGTGTTTAATGGAGACTCCAGAATCCTGTTTAATGGAGACTCCAGAATCCTGTTTAATGGAGACTCCAGAATCATGTTTTATGGAGACCCCAGAATCGTGTTTTATGGAGACTCCAGAATTGTGTTTTATGGAGACTCCAGAATCGTGTTTTATGGACACTCCAGAATCGTGTTTAATGGAGGCTCCAGAATCCTGTTTTATGGAGACTCCAGAATCCTGTTTTATGGAGACTCCAGAATCCTGTTTTATGGAGACTCCAGAATCCTGTTTTATGGAGACTCCAGAATCCTGTTTTATGGAGACTCCAGAATCCTGTTTTATGGAGACTCCAGAATCCTGTTTTATGGAGACTCCAGAATCCTGTTTTATGGAGACTCCAGAATCGTGTTTAATGGAGACTCCAGAATCGTGTTTAATGGAGACTCCAGAATCGTGTTTAATGGAGACTCCAGTTTAATGGAGACTCCAGAATCGTGTTTTATGGAGACTCCAGAATCGTGTTTAATGCAGACTCCAGAATCGTGTTTTATGGAGACTCCAGAATCGTGTTTTATGGAGACTCCAGAATCCTGTTTTATGGAGACCCCAAGAATCCTGTTTAATGGAGACTCCAGAATCGTGTTTAATGGAGGTTCCAGAATCCTGTTTTATGGAGACTCCAGAATCGTGTTTAATGGAGACTCCAGAATCGTGTTTAATGGAGACTCCAGAATCGTGTTTAATGGAGACTCCAGAATCATGTTTTATGAATACTGCAGAATCATGTTTTATGGAGACTCCAGAATCCTGTTTAATGGAGACTCCAGAATCGTGTTTAATGGAGACTCCAGAATCGTGTTTAATGGAGACTCCAGAATCATGTTTTATGAATACTGCAGAATCATGTTTTATGGAGACTCCAGAATCCTGTTTAATGGAGACTCCAGAATCGTGTTTAATGGAGACTCCAGAATCGTGTTTAATGGAGACTCCAGAATCCTGTTTAATGGAGACTCCAGAATCCTGTTTAATGGAGACTCCAGAATCCTGTTTAATGGAGACTCCAGAATCCTGTTTTATGGAGACTCCAGAATCCTGTTTTATGGAGACTCCAGAATCCTGTTTTATGGAGACTCCAGAATCCTGTTTTATGGAGACTCCAGAATCCTGTTTAATGGAGACTCCAGAATCCTGTTTAATGGAGACTCCAGAATCCAGTTTAATGGAGACTCCAGAATCCTGTTTTATAGAGACTCCAGAATCGTGTTTAATGGAGACTCCAGAATCGTGTTTTATGGAGACTCCAGAATCGTGTTTAATGCAGACTCCAGAATCGTGTTTTATGGAGACTCCAGAATCCTGTTTTATGGAGACTCCAGAATCGTGTTTTATGGAACTCCAGAATCCTGTTTAATGGAGACTCCAGAATCCTGTTTTATGGAGACTCCAGAATCGTGTTTTATGGAGACCCCAGAATCGTGTTTAATGGAGACTCCAGAATCATGTTTTATGAAGACTCCAGAATCATGTTTAATGGAGACTCCAGAATCGTGTTTAATGGAGACTCCAGAATCCTGTTTAATGGAGACTCCAGAATCCTGTTTTATGGAGACTCCAGAATCGTGTTTTATGGAACTCCAGAATCCTGTTTAATGGAGACTCCAGAATCCTGTTTTATGGAGACTCCAGAATCGTGTTTTATGGAGACCCCAGAATCGTGTTTAATGGAGACTCCAGAATCATGTTTTATGAAGACTCCAGAATCATGTTTAATGGAGACTCCAGCATCGTGTTTAATGGAGACTCCAGAATCGTGTTTAATGGAGACTCCAGAATCATGTTTAATGGAGACTCCAGAATCGTGTTTTATGGAGACTCCAGAATCGTGTTTTATGGAGACTCCAGAATCGTGGTTTATGGAGACTCCAGAATCGTGTTTAATGGAGACTCCAGAATCGTGTTTTATGGAGACTCCAGAATCATGTTTTATGGAGACTCCAGAATCATGTTTAATGGAGACTCCAGAATCGTGTTTTATGGAGACTCCAGAATCGTGTTTAATGGAGACTCCAGAATCGTGTTTAATGGAGACTCCAGAATCGTGTTTTATGAAGACTGCAGAATCATGTTTTATGGAGACTCCAGAATCCTGTTTAATGGAGACTCCAGAATCCTGTTTAATGGAGACTCCAGAATCGTGTTTAATGGATACTCCAGAATCCTGTTTAATGGAGTCTCCAGAATCCTGTTTAATGGAGTCTCCAGAATCCTGTTTAATGGAGACTCCAGAATCCTGTTTTATAGAGACTCCAGAATCCTGTTTTATGGAGACTCCAGAATCCTGTTTTATGGAGACTCCAGAATCCTGTTTTATGGAGACTCCAGAATCCTGTTTTATGGAGACTCCAGAATCCTGTTTTATGGAGACTCCAGAATCCTGTTTTATGGAGACTCCAGAATCTTGTTTTATGGAGACTCCAGAATCGTGTTTAATGGAGACTCCAGAATCCTGTTTAATGAAGACTCAAGAATCCTGTTTAATGGAGACTCCAGAATTGTGTTTTATGGAGACTCCAGAATCCTGTTTTATGGAGACTCCAGAATCGTGTTTTATGGAGACTCCAGAATCGTGTTTTATGGAGACTCCAGAATCGTGTTTAATGGAGACTCCAGAATCCTGTTTTATGAAGACTCCAGAATCCTGTTTTATGAAGACTCCAGAATCCTGTTTCATGGAGACTCCAGAATCGTGTTTAATGGAGACTCCAGAATCGTGTTTAATGCAGACTCCAGAATCGTGTTTTATGGAGACTCCAGAATCATGTTTAATGGAGGCTCCAGAATCCAGTTTTATGGAGACTCCAGAATCCTGTTTTATGGAGACTCCAGAATCCTGTTTTATGGAGACTCCAGAATCCTGTTTTATGGAGACTCCAGAATCCTGTTTTATGGAGACTCCAGAATCCTGTTTAATGGAGACTCCAGAATCCTGTTTAATGGAGACTCCAGAATCCTGTTTAATGGAGACTCCAGAATCCTGTTTAATGGAGACTCCAGAATCCTGTTTAATGGAGACTCCAGAATCCTGTTTTATAGAGACTCCAGAATCGTGTTTAATGGAGACTCCAGAATCGTGTTTTATGGAGACTCCAGAATCGTGTTTAATGCAGACTCCAGAATCCTGTTTTATGGAGACTCCAGAATCCTGTTTTATGGAGACTCCAGAATCCTGTTTTATGGAGACTCCAGAATCCTGTTTTATGGAGACTCCAGAATCCTGTTTTATGGAGACTCCAGAATCCTGTTTTATGGAGACTCCAGAATATTGTTTTATGGAGACTCCATAATATTGTTTAATGGAGACTCCAGAATCCTGTTTAATGGAGACTCCAGAATCGTGTTTAATGGAGACTCCAGAATCCTGTTTAATGGAGACTCCAGAATCCTGTTTAATGGAGACTCCAGAATCATGTTTTATGGAGACCCCAGAATCGTGTTTTATGGAGACTCCAGAATTGTGTTTTATGGAGACTCCAGAATCGTGTTTTATGGACACTCCAGAATCGTGTTTAATGGAGGCTCCAGAATCCTGTTTTATGGAGACTCCAGAATCCTGTTTTATGGAGACTCCAGAATCCTGTTTTATGGAGACTCCAGAATCCTGTTTTATGGAGACTCCAGAATCCTGTTTTATGGAGACTCCAGAATCCTGTTTTATGGAGACTCCAGAATCCTGTTTTATGGAGACTCCAGAATCCTGTTTTATGGAGACTCCAGAATCGTGTTTAATGGAGACTCCAGAATCGTGTTTAATGGAGACTCCAGAATCGTGTTTAATGGAGACTCCACAAACGTGTTTAATGGAGACTCCAGAATCGTGTTTTATGGAGACTCCAGAATCGTGTTTAATGCAGACTCCAGAATCGTGTTTTATGGAGACTCCAGAATCGTGTTTTATGGAGACTCCAGAATCCTGTTTTATGGAGACCCCAAGAATCCTGTTTAATGGAGACTCCAGAATCGTGTTTAATGGAGGTTCCAGAATCCTGTTTTATGGAGACTCCAGAATCGTGTTTAATGGAGACTCCAGAATCGTGTTTAATGGAGACTCCAGAATCGTGTTTAATGGAGACTCCAGAATCATGTTTTATGAATACTGCAGAATCATGTTTTATGGAGACTCCAGAATCCTGTTTAATGGAGACTCCAGAATCGTGTTTAATGGAGACTCCAGAATCGTGTTTAATGGAGACTCCAGAATCATGTTTTATGAATACTGCAGAATCATGTTTTATGGAGACTCCAGAATCCTGTTTAATGGAGACTCCAGAATCGTGTTTAATGGAGACTCCAGAATCGTGTTTAATGGAGACTCCAGAATCCTGTTTAATGGAGACTCCAGAATCCTGTTTAATGGAGACTCCAGAATCCTGTTTAATGGAGACTCCAGAATCCTGTTTTATAGAGACTCCAGAATCCTGTTTTATGGAGACTCCAGAATCCTGTTTTATGGAGACTCCAGAATCCTGTTTTATGGAGACTCCAGAATCCTGTTTTATGGAGACTCCAGAATCCTGTTTTATGGAAACTTCAGAATCCTGTTTTATGGAGACTCCAGAATCTTGTTTTATGGAGACTCCAGAATCGTGTTTAATGGAGACTCCAGAATCCTGTTTAATGAAGACTCAAGAATCCTGTTTAATGGAGACTCAAGAATCCTGTTTAATGGAGACTCCAGAATTGTGTTTTATGGAGACTCCAGAATCCTGTTTTATGGAGACTCCAGAATCCTGTTTTATGGAGACTCCAGAATCGTGTTTTATGGAGACTCCAGAATCGTGTTTTATGGAGACTCCAGAATCATGTTTAATGGAGACTCCAGAATCCTGTTTTATGAAGACTCCAGAATCCTGTTTTATGAAGACTCCAGAATCCTGTTTAATGGAGACTCCAGAATCGTGTTTAATGGAGACTCCAGAATCGTGTTTAATGCAGACTCCAGAATCCTGTTTTATGGAGACTCCAGAATCGTGTTTAATGCAGACTCCAGAATCCTGTTTTATGGAGACTCCAGAATCGTGTTTCATGGAGACTCCAGAATCGTGTTTAATGGAGACTCCAGAATCATGTTTAATGGAGACTCCAGAATCCTGTTTTATGGAGACTCCAGAATCCTGTTTTATGAAGACTCCAGAATCCTGTTTAATGGAGACTCCAGAATCGTGTTTAATGGAGACTCCAGAATCGTGTTTAATGCAGACTCCAGAATCCTGTTTTATGGAGACTCCAGAATCATGTTTAATGGAGACTCCAGAATCCTGTTTTATGGAGACTCCAGAATCGTGTTTAATGGAGACTCCAGAATCCTGTTTAATGAAGACTCCAGAATCCTGTTTAATGGAGACTCCAGAATCCTGTTTTATGGAGACTCCAGAATCCTGTTTTATGGAGACTCCAGAATCCTGTTTTATGGAGACTCCAGAATCCTGTTTTATGGAGACTCCAGAATCGTGTTTTATGGAGACTCCAGAATCGTGTTTAATGCAGACTCCAGAATCCTGTTTTATGGAGACTCCAGAATCATGTTTAATGGAGACTCCAGAATCCTGTTTTATGGAGACTCCAGAATCGTGTTTAATGGAGACTCCAGAATCCTGTTTAATGAAGACTCCAGAATCCTGTTTAATGGAGACTCCAGAATCCTGTTTTATGGAGACTCCAGAATCCTGTTTTATGGAGACTCCAGAATCCTGTTTTATGGAGACTCCAGAATCCTGTTTTATGGAGACTCCAGAATCGTGTTTTATGGAGACTCCAGAATCGTGTTTAATGGAGACTCCAGAATCCTGTTTTATGAAGACTCCAGAATCGTGTTTAATGGAGACTCCAGAATCGTGTTTTATGGAGACTCCAGAATCGTGTTTTATGGAGACTCCAGAATCGTGGTTTATGGAGACTCCAGAATCGTGTTTAATGGAGACTCCAGAATCGTGTTTTATGGAGACTCCAGAATCCTGTTTTATGGAGACTCCAGAATCATGTTTAATGGAGACTCCAGAATCGTGTTTTATGGAGACTCCAGAATCGTGTTTAATGGAGACTCCAGAATCGTGTTTAATGGAGACTCCAGAATCGTGTTTAATGGAGACTCCAGAATCATGTTTTATGAATACTGCAGAATCATGTTTTATGGAGACTCCAGAATCCTGTTTAATGGAGACTCCAGAATCGTGTTTAATGGAGACTCCAGAATCGTGTTTAATGGAGACTCCAGAATCCTGTTTAATGGAGACTCCAGAATCCTGTTTAATGGAGACTCCAGAATCCTGTTTAATGGAGACTCCAGAATCCTGTTTTATAGAGACTCCAGAATCCTGTTTTATGGAGACTCCAGAATCCTGTTTTATGGAGACTCCAGAATCCTGTTTTATGGAGACTCCAGAATCCTGTTTTATGGAGACTCCAGAATCCTGTTTTATGGAGACTCCAGAATCCTGTTTTATGGAGACTTCAGAATCCTGTTTTATGGAGACTCCAGAATCTTGTTTTATGGAGACTCCAGAATCGTGTTTAATGGAGACTCCAGAATCCTGTTTAATGAAGACTCAAGAATCCTGTTTAATGGAGACTCAAGAATCCTGTTTAATGGAGACTCCAGAATTGTGTTTTATGGAGACTCCAGAATCCTGTTTTATGGAGACTCCAGAATCCTGTTTTATGGAGACTCCAGAATCGTGTTTTATGGAGACTCCAGAATCGTGTTTTATGGAGACTCCAGAATCATGTTTAATGGAGACTCCAGAATCCTGTTTTATGAAGACTCCAGAATCCTGTTTTATGAAGACTCCAGAATCCTGTTTAATGGAGACTCCAGAATCGTGTTTAATGGAGACTCCAGAATCGTGTTTAATGCAGACTCCAGAATCCTGTTTTATGGAGACTCCAGAATCGTGTTTAATGCAGACTCCAGAATCCTGTTTTATGGAGACTCCAGAATCGTGTTTTATGGAGACTCCAGAATCGTGTTTAATGGAGACTCCAGAATCATGTTTAATGGAGACTCCAGAATCCTGTTTTATGGAGACTCCAGAATCCTGTTTTATGAAGACTCCAGAATCCTGTTTAATGGAGACTCCAGAATCGTGTTTAATGGAGACTCCAGAATCGTGTTTAATGCAGACTCCAGAATCCTGTTTTATGGAGACTCCAGAATCATGTTTAATGGAGACTCCAGAATCCTGTTTTATGGAGACTCCAGAATCGTGTTTAATGGAGACTCCAGAATCCTGTTTAATGGAGACTCCAGAATCCTGTTTAATGGAGACTCCAGAATCCTGTTTTATGGAGACTCCAGAATCCTGTTTTATGGAGACTCCAGAATCGTGTTTTATGGAGACTCCAGAATCGTGTTTAATGGAGACTCCAGAATCCTGTTTTATGAAGACTCCAGAATCCTGTTTTATGAAGACTCCAGAATCCTGTTTAATGGAGACTCCAGAATCGTGTTTAATGGAGACTCCAGAATCGTGTTTAATGCAGACTCCAGAATCCTGTTTTATGGAGACTCCAGAATCGTGTTTAATGCAGACTCCAGAATCCTGTTTTATGGAGACTCCAGAATCCTGTTTTATGGAGACTCCAGAATCGTGTTTAATGGAGACTCCAGAATCGTGTTTAATGGAGACTCCAGAATCCTGTTTTATGGAGACTCCAGAATCCTGTTTTATGAAGACTCCAGAATCCTGTTTAATGGAGACTCCAGAATCGTGTTTAATGGAGACTCCAGAATCGTGTTTAATGCAGACTCCAGAATCCTGTTTTATGGAGACTCCAGAATCATGTTTAATGGAGACTCCAGAATCCTGTTTTATGGAGACTCCAGAATCGTGTTTAATGGAGACTCCAGAATCGTGTTTAATGGAGACTCCAGAATCCTGTTTTATGAAGATCCAGAATCATGTTTTATGAAGACTCCAGAATCGTGTTTAATGGAGACTCCAGAATCGTGTTTTATGGAGACTCCAGAATCGTGTTTAATGCAGACTCCAGAATCCTGTTTAATGGAGACTCCATAATCCTGTTTAATGGAGACTACAGAATCCTGTTTTACGAAAACTCCAGAATCCTGTTTTATGAAGACTCCAGAATCCTGTTTAATGGAGACTCCAGAATCGTGTTTAATGGAGACTCCAGAATCCTGTTTTATGGAGACTCCAGAATCCTGTTTAATGGAGACTCCAGAATCGTGTTTAATGGAGACTCCAGAATCGTGTTTAATGCAGACTCCAGAATCCTGTTTTATGGAGACTCCAGAATCGTGTTTAATGCAGACTCCAGAATCCTGTTTTATGGAGACTCCAGAATCCTGTTTTATGGAGACTCCAGAATCGTGTTTAATGGAGACTCCAGAATCGTGTTTAATGGAGACTCCAGAATCCTGTTTTATGGAGACTCCAGAATCCTGTTTTATGAAGACTCCAGAATCCTGTTTAATGGAGACTCCAGAATCGTGTTTAATGGAGACTCCAGAATCGTGTTTAATGCAGACTCCAGAATCCTGTTTTATGGAGACTCCAGAATCATGTTTAATGGAGACTCCAGAATCATGTTTAATGGAGACTCCAGAATCCTGTTTTATGGAGACTCCAGAATCGTGTTTAATGGAGACTCCAGAATCGTGTTTAATGGAGACTCCAGAATCCTGTTTTATGAAGATCCAGAATCATGTTTTATGAAGACTCCAGAATCGTGTTTAATGGAGACTCCAGAATCGTGTTTTATGGAGACTCCAGAATCGTGTTTAATGCAGACTCCAGAATCTTGTTTAATGGAGACTCCATAATCCTGTTTAATGGAGACTACAGAATCCTGTTTTACGAAAACTCCAGAATCCTGTTTTATGAAGACTCCAGAATCCTGTTTAATGGAGACTCCAGAATCGTGTTTAATGGAGACTCCAGAATCCTGTTTTATGGAGATTTTTTATGGAGATCAATCACCACCTTCCGGAGACACCTGAAACCCCACCTCTTTAAGGAATACCTAGGATAGGATAAGTAATCCCTCTCACCCCCCCCACCTTAAGATTTAGATGCACTATTGTAAAGTGACTGTTCCACTGGATGTCATAAGGTGAATGCATCAATTTGTAAGTCGCTCTGGATAAGAGCGTCTGCTAAATGACTTAAATGTAATGTAAATGTAAATGGAGACTCCAGAATCGTGTTTAATGGAGACTCCAGAATCCTGTTTTATGGAGACTCCAGAATTGTGTTTAATGCAGACTCCAGAATCCTGTTTTATGGAGACTCCAGAATCCTGTTTTATGGAGACTCCAGAATCCTGTTTTATGGAGACTCCAGAATCCTGTTTTATGGAGATTTGCATAACATGCACGTCTGTATTTTTTGACAAGTACTCTAATTAAATTCTTGCCACATCCCACCTTAAGAGCTCTTGGGGAAAACTCAGCGGCGCAAATTTCACTGGGGAAGGGGGGGACATGTCCGAAGGAACTGTATATAGGCATTTATAGAGGCGTTTAGATAGGCATTTATATATTCTGAAATAGCATTTTTGTCCCCCCCCCCCCCAGTTTTATCATTGGAATGTGAAACAAAACGAGGCAACGGTGTGCTTTATGACCATGCAGACTTCTCCAAGCTGTCGGATAGGCTGTTTAGAGTGTTTATCCCTATGTTAAAAAATAATTGTATGTCCCCCACTTCTAAAACCAAAGTTGCGCCCCTGGAAAATCTCATACCTAAATAGCTAAATATAAGTGTTGCATTTTTGTCATTGCATTTACCTACAGTAAACATGGTTGCTTCATCACTCATATAGAAATCAACTACAATAATGAAGTTGTGACAACAGAGTAATTTGGTTATTAGCATCCTTTTAGGGCGTCTAAATAGTTTCACACTATCCCCCAACCGAAATGGATAATTTAGGTAACAAATTAATTAGTTATATTATGCAAATGAAATCACTGAGTGTACAGTCATATGCAAATAGAATTAGGATGTGGGGAATGGCTCTCTCTCCGGTGACATATGGGTAAAATTGCATAACGATGATTTTGGTTTGCTCGAGTGAATGGCTCGTGCCCTCCAGCAGTAACTTCTGCTGCTGTAAGGAAAGATGAGCAGCACTCGATGGTTTAGAACAGAGCAAGGCTGGATTGAGCTCCTTTAATTAGCTTGGCTGCAGATAGGGAGGGGGGCGCTTGCGCTTACACACACACAGAGATATACACAGAGATACACACACACACACACACACACACACACACACACACACACACACACACACACACACACACACACACACACACACACACACACACACACACACACACACACACACACACACACACACACACACACACACACACACACACAGAGAGAGAGAGAGAGAGTTTACGGATTCCCTATCCACGCCTCATTTACATTATATTGCCTCATGTGTGGCCTGTCAAAACAACCTCCTCCCCTAACCCATTACAGAACTCCTTGACCCTAACCCATTACAGAACTCCTTTACCCTGACCCATTACAGAACTCCTTGACCCTAACCCGTTACAGAACTCCTTTACCCTAACCCATTACAGAACTCCTTTACCCTAACCCATTACATAGCTCCTTTACCCTGACCCATTACAGAACTCCTTTACCCTGACCCATTACAGAACTCCTTTACCCTGACCCATTACAGAACTCCTTGACCCTGACCCATTACAGAACTCCTTTACCCTGACCCATTACAGAACTCCTTTACCCTGACCCATTACAGAACTCCTTGACCCTGACCCATTACAGAACTCCTTTACCCTAACCCATTACAGAACTCCTTGACCCTGACCCATTACAGAACTCCTTGACCCTGACCCATTACAGAACTCCTTTACCCTAACCCATTACAGAACTCCTTTACCCTAACCCATTACATAACTCCTTTACCCTGACCCATTACACAACTCCTTTACCCTGACCCATTACAGAACTCCTTGACCCTAACCCATTACAGAACACCTTTACCCTGACCCATTACAGAACTCCTTGATCCTAACCCATTACAGAACTCCTTGACCCTAACCCATTACAGAACTCCTTTACCCTGACCCATTACAGAACTCCTTTACCCTGACCCATTACAGAACTCATTTACCCTAACCCGTTACAGAACTCCTTTAATCTAACCCGTTACAGAACTCCTTTACGCTAACCCATTACAGAACTCCTTTACCCTAACCCATTACAGAACTCCTTTATCCTGACCCATTACAGAACTCCTTTACCCTGACCCATTACAGAACTCCTTTACCCTAACCCATTACAGAACTCCTTTACCCTAACCCATTACAGAACTCCTTTACCCTAACCCATTACAGAACTCCTTTACCCTAACCCATTACAGAACTCCTTGACCCTAACCCATTACAGAACTCCTTTACCCTGACCCATTACAGAACTCCTTTACCCTGACCCATTACAGAACTCCTTGACCCTAACCCATTACAGAACTCCTTTACCCTGACCCATTACAGAACTCATTTACCCTGACCCATTACAGAACTCCTTGACCCTAACCCATTACAGAACTCCTTGACCCTAACCCATTACAGAACTCCTTGACCCTAACCCATTACAGAACTCCTTTACCCTAACCCATTACAGAACTCCTTTACCCTAACCCATTACAGAACTCCTTTACCCTGACCCATTACAGAACTCCTTTACCCTAACCCATTACAGAACTCCTTTACCCTAACCCATTACAGAACCCCTTTACCCTTACCCATTACGGAGAAACACATTCTGAAATTGAATTCCTTCCACGACTAGCTTTCCCGTCAATGCAGGATGGATTCATATGCATGTCACCAAGTCAGCGAACTGCCCATCATAACGTCCACAAACAAAAACATATTTCCATGAAGGTCCTCTGTGTGTCCCTCTCTAAATCATGTTGGAGATGGAAGTGAATACTTTCAAGAGAAAGAAGGTGATTACTCCGAGAAAAAGGCCGATGGGCCATTAGGAGACGAATGGCGGGACCCAAACAATGACTGTCCTTTGATGAAGTGTCATACCACATTCTGCTTCAAGTGTGATGTGTTGCAATGCACTGTACAAGATTATAGAAGTACTGGCTATAAGTCCTTTCATTTTAAATAGATGATCTTTTTCATGTTACATTGATTGGTGCAGCTACTGAACCAGCATTGGTACGAATTATGAACATGGATAATAACAGCACGGCTGGATGGTATTATTGAGCGAGGTGTGCAGTGTGTATATGACAATATTAGTCTCCATTAATAAACAGTGTCTCAGCAAATCAGTTGTCTTCTGTTATCTGGGCCTTGCTAATTTTCACCCATGATGTTTTGTGTAAATGAACATTATCAAACTAGCCTTGTGACAGATCATTGTGCTGTATTGACAACTCGTATGGTCCTTGCGAGACAGCACAAACACATCTGGGACCAGGCTACGTCAAAACTAAGATCACTTTATTTGTCAATTACTCACAAGGTCCAACTGAAATTTGACTTCCGCTTTTGACCCAACAAAAGACACACACACAGAATTTGGAGAGGTGCAGGGGGCTGCCACACTGGGCCCCCGGGGAGCTGTTGTTGCGTGTGTGTGTGTTGAGTGCCTTGCTCAAGGTCACAACAGCAGGCAATGGCATTCAAGATTTGATACCAGCAACCCTCTGGTTGCCGGTTCACTTCCCCCCCAGATTTTTTCCCACTGACCAAAGATTTGAACTGGCAAACCTCCGTCTGCTGACTCACCTTTCTAACCGCTAGGCTACCTGCCCTAAAGCTACATTTGATGAGTTTTCCACAAGGTTCCTAACAATGCTCCATTAGATTTAATTTGACCCACGGTTGCCGTTAGCAACGGCAAATGAGGAACTACCTCTATAGTCCGCTTCATTGGTCACATTCCACATACCACAGGTCACCTTAAAATGTAACTTGATCTGATTTAAAATGACTGTATAGAGGCATGAGTGTGTATCTCGGAGAATGACTCCCAGGATGTCAAAGATAAACATTTTTGGGGTTAAAAGACCAACGCTGTCTCTCAAAGGTCAGGAGGCAGAGTGTCCTTTTCACCTACAGGCCTATATATGTCCTTGGCCTTCCTGATGAATTCAGTAGTTCACAGGTAATGGGATGTATGATCCATATGACTGTAATTTGAGACTGTGCCGTTGAAAAAGGGAACTTTTAGCACCGTTGCATCGGAGAGATAATGAACGTGTCCCACATCCGCCAGTCTGTTTTGCGTGTGTGTGTGTGTGTGAGAGTGTGTGGGAGTGTGTGAGTGTGTGTGGGAGTGAGTGTGTGTGTGTGTGTGGGAGTGTGTGTGGGAGTGTGTGTGTGGGAGTGTGTGTGTGTGTGTGTGTGTGTGTGTGTGTGTGTGTGTGTGTGTGTGTGTGTGTGTGTGTGTGTGTGTGTGTGTGTGTGTGTGTGTGTGTGTGTGTGTGTGTGTGTGTGTGTGTGTGTGTGTGAGAGAGAGAGGGAGAGAGAGAGAGAGTGTGTGTGTGTGTGTGTGTGTGTGTGTGTGTGTGTGTGTGTGTGTGTGTGTGTGTGTGTGTGTGTGTGTGTGTGTGTGTGTGTGTGTGTGTGTGTGTGTGTGTGTGTGTGTGTGTGTGTGTGTGTGTGTGTGTGTGTGTGGGAGTGTGTGTGTGAGTGTGTGTGGGAGTGTGTGTGGGTGTGGGTGTGTGTGTTTGTGTTTGTGTGAGTGTGTGAATGTGTGTGTGTGTGTGTGTGTGGGAGTGTGTGTGGGTGAGTGTGTGTGTGAGTGTGTGTGGGAGTGTGTGGGTGTGTGTGTGTGTGTGTGTGTGTGTGTGTGGGAGTGTGGGAGTGTGTGAATGTGTGTGTGTGTGTCTCCCACCTCCTCCACCTGGTGATATTTTCTAGTGTTTGAAGGTCACACCCCCCATTGCCATTCCATTTTACTCACCCATACCCAAAGTGACAATGGGGTAGGGTCACAGTCAAACAAACCTCATACCCCAAAGTGACAGTGGGGTAGAGCCACAGTCAAACAAACTCCATACCCCAAAGTGACAGTGGGGTAGAGTCACAGTCGAACAAACCTCATACCCCAAAGTGACAGTGGGGTAGAGTCACAGTCGAACAAACCTCATACCCCAAACTGACAGTGGGGTAGAGTCACAGTCAAACAAACTCCATACCCCAAAGTGACAGTGGGGTAGAGTCACAGTCGAACAAACCTCATACCCCAAAGTGACAGTGGGGTAGAGTCACAGTCGAACAAACCTCATACCCCAAAGTGACAGTGGGGTAGAGTCACAGTCGAACAAACCTCATACCCCAAAGTGACAGTGGGGTAGAGTCACAGTCAAACAAACCTCATACCCCAAACTGACAGTGGGGTAGAGTCACAGTCAAACAAACTCCATACCCCAAAGTGACAGTGGGGTAGAGTCACAGTCGAACAAACCTCATACCCCAAAGTGACAGTGGGGTAGAGTCACAGTCGAACAAACCTCATACCCCAAAGTGACAGTGGGGTAGAGACACAGTCGAACAAACCTCATACCCCAAAGTGACAGTGGGGTAGAGTCACAGTCTAACAAACCTCATACCCCAAAGTGACAGTGGGGTAGAGTCACAGTTAAACAAACTCCATACCCCAAAGTGACAGTGGGGTAGAGTCACAGTCGAACAAACCTCATACCCCAAAGTGACAGTGGGGTAGAGTCACAGTCGAACAAACCTCATACCCCAAAGTGACAGTGGGGTAGAGTCACAGTCGAACAAACCTCATACCCCAAAGTGACAGTGGGGTAGAGTCACAGTTAAACAAACTCCATACCTCAAAGTGACAGTGGGGTAGAGTCACAGTCGAACAAACCTCATACCCCAAAGTGACAGTGGGGTAGAGTCACAGTCGAACAAACCTCATACCCCAAAGTGACAGTGGGGTAGAGTCACAGTCAAACAAACCTCATACCCCAAAGTGACAGTGGAGTAGAGTCACAGTTAAACAAACTCCATACCCCAAAGTGACAGTGGGGTAGAGTCACAGTCGAACAAACCTCATACCCCAAAGTGACAGTGGGGTAGGGTCACAGTCAAACAAACCCCATTGACATTTTAGAGATTTTACGCAGGTTAACCCAGAGCCAGACGAAAGAGAAGACCAGAGGAGCCAATTCCCTGCTGTTGGTCTCTCCGTAGGTCAGACACCAAAGCAACAGATAGCAGAATCACCCGTACTGAGACCACAGCCCCTGTTTTTTTTTCTCCATATGTTTCAAACACTGCTTTTGTGTTTTTCATTTTTATATTCTTTCCAAAGCAATTGGGAGTTTTGTTCCCGCGCATGACACAGTAGGGATTAAACACAGTGCCTACATTTTCAGAATGTATTGCTGCTAGTTGATGACCTATTGAAGGATAAAACAAAACAGGGTTGGTTAGTGGTAGAAGCTTGCTAAAGGGAGAAATTGGGGCTACACAGAGACCACAGGGAACACGCATCAGAAGAATACTTAACACAGACTCAGTCAGGGTTTGGACAGTAATAGTCAGGTTGTATTTTGCATCTGAAAAGGCACCCTGTTCCCTATAACATGGCACCCTATTCCCTATAACAAGGGACCCTGTTCCCTATATTAAGGCACCCTGTTCCATATATTAAGGCACCCTGTTCCCTATAACATGGCACCCTATTCCCTATAACAAGGCACCCTGTTCCCTATATTAAGGCACCCTATTCCCTATAACAAGGCACCCTATTCCCTATAACAAGGCACCCTATTCCCTATAACATGGCACCCTATTCCCTATAACAAGGCACCCTGTTCCCTATATTAAGGCACCCTATTCCCTATAACAAGGCACCATGGTCCCTATAACAAGGCACCCTATTCCTTATAACATGGCACTCTATTCCCTATAACATGGCACCCTATTCCCTCTATCAAAATGCACCCTGTTCCCTATAACAAGGCACCCTGTTCCCTATATTAAGGCACACTATTCCCTATAACATGGCACCCTATTCCCTATAACATGGCACCCTATTCCCTATAACAAGGCACCCTATTCCCTATAACAAGGCACCCTATTCCCTATAACATGGCACCCTATTCCCTATAACATGGCACCCTATTCCCTATAACAAGGCACCCTGTTCCCTATATTAAGGAACCCTATTCCCTATAACAAGGCACCCTGTTCCCTATATTAAGGCACACTATTCCCTATAACAAGGCACCCTGTTCCCTATATTAAGGCACCCTATTCCCTATAACAAGGCACCCTGTTCCCTATATTAAGGCACCCTATTCCCTATAACATGGCACCCTATTCCCTATAACAAGGCACCCTGTTCCCTATATTAAGGCACCCTATTCCCTATAACATGGCACCCTATTCCCTATAACAAGGCACCCTATTCCCTATAACATGGCACCCTATTCCCTATAATAAGGCACCCTATTCCCTATAACATGGCACCATGGTCAAAAGTACTGCGCTGTAGAGGGAATAGGGTGTCATTTCAGATGGACTTTAATTGCGTGTGCTTCCCATCAACATACATTTGAAAGGGAAAAAAAGGACAACAGCACCTAGTACAATTTAAGATCTCTGCTGGTAAAAAGGTATCACAGAGCAATCTGTTTAATCGTGCCTAGTGGGTATGTTTGCTTGCATTTTATCGCTCATGTATTATCCCCCTCATTCAATAGCAGACCATTGCTACTGCATTGACCCACTGCTAAATGTACCTCACGGAACAGACTACATCACCGCCAGGTATGGAGTGACGTCATCCATACAAATCTAAACAGAGTTCTATGGAAGACGTCCTTTGGCCATGTATACAAACCAGAGTTCTATGGAAGACGTCCGTTGGCCAAGTACACAAGCCAGAGTTCTATGGAAGACGTCCGTTGGCCAAGTACACAAGCCAGAGTTCTATGGAAGACGTCCGTTGGCCAAGTACACAAGCCAGAGTTCTATGGAAGACATCCGTTGGCCATGTACACAAGCCAGAGTTCTATGGAAGACATCCGTTGGCCAAGTACACAAGCCAGAGTTCTATGGAAGACGTCCGTTGGCCAAGTACACAAGCCAGAGTTCTATGGAAGACGTCCGTTGGCCATATACACAAGCCAGAGTTCTATGGAAGACGTCCGTTGGCCAAGTACACAAGCCAGAGTTCTATGGAAGACGTCCGCTGGCCAAGTACACAAGCCAGAGTTATATGGAAGACGTCCGTTGGCCAAGTACACAAGCCAGAGTTCTATGGAAGACGTCCGCTGGCCAAGTACACAAGCCAGAGTTATATGGAAGACGTCCGTTGGCCATGTACACAAGCCAGAGTTCTATGGAAGACGTCCGTTGGCCAAGTACACAAGCCAGAGTTCTATGGAAGAGTGTCCGTTGTCCAAGTACACAAGCCAGAGTTCTATGGAAGATGTCCGTTGGCCAAGTACACAAGCCAGAGTTCTATGGAAGACGTCCGTTGGCCAAGTACACAAGCCAGAGTTCTATGGAAGACGTCCGTTGGCCATGTACACAAGCCAGAGTTCTATGGAAGACGTCCGTTGGCCAAGTACACAAGCCAGAGTTCTATGGAAGACGTCCGTTGGCCAAGTACACAAGCCAGAGTTCTATGGAAGACGTCCGTTGGCCATGTACACAAGCCAGAGTTCTATGGAAGACGTCCGTTGGCCAAGTACACAAGCCAGAGTTCTATGGAAGACGTCCTTTGGCCAAGTACACAAGCCAGAGTTCTATGGAAGACGTCCGTTGGCCAAGTACACAAGCCAGAGTTCTGATTTGAGGTAAGTGCACAGCATGATTTTATTTAACGAGAACACGTGTACAATAACAACCTTACAGAAATGAGAAATGAGGAAATGTCCTTGCGTTGTTACTACCCAGTCTATAATCACAAGGATTTCCTAGAACTGAGCAACCCACTTATGGCTAATAGGCAAGTTAATTTCCAGACGGTATAGTGGTCTATCTTTGATCCACTTAACACACTCAGACCAAATTGAAAATCCATTTAAAGATGATGTATCGTAGCTACGCAGTCCAGGTTCCCAGTGCTTTTACATGGTAAATAAAGGAGTCAACAAGGTAGCTGTCTGACTGTAATTATATTCCAGTTTTTGGAAATAGACTTGCCCTTTCAATTTTCACATTGAGATGTACATTTGCCTGGTGGGGTTGTCACAGGTGATAAATGGCCTTGCTTGTTGGGTGGGGCCTTCAGACCATAAATTACACTTTAGACATAACCTAATGGAAAAGCCTCAAATCATCACCGACTAGGCCAGGGGTAGACAACCCTGTTCCTGGATTGCCGCAAGTACTGCAGGACTTTGCATCAATTAGACGCCACACTGAGCTACTTAGCTAATTGATCAGCTCAG
This sequence comes from Oncorhynchus gorbuscha, assembly GCF_021184085.1. Taxonomy (NCBI): domain Eukaryota; kingdom Metazoa; phylum Chordata; class Actinopteri; order Salmoniformes; family Salmonidae; genus Oncorhynchus; species Oncorhynchus gorbuscha. The sequence goes on from NC_060189.1 coordinate 8,079,360, forward strand.
TGATTTCCTGAATTCAACACACCTGGTCTTCCTGATGGACTCTGCCATCAGGCTAAGGGGAAAGGGTGGGAAATCATTGAGTTCAATTCACTTTTTGGCAAATATGTAGGAAACATACGGGGTGTTTACATGCCATCAAAGTTATCGGAAGTTTGTAGTTCAGACTGGGAAGTTTCACTTGAACAACCCCCAAGTCGTAATTACCAGTTGTAAACTTGCAGAAAACTTTCTTACCCTAGTTGTGATGTTACCCGAGTTGCTGAGTTGTGATGTTTCACTACTGACCTTTAACCTTTAAACCAAACGATGACCACAAATACATTTTGGACCATTACAAACACATTAATATAGATAATGTAGCAAGTTTGACCATATTGTCAATTTTAAAGATGGAATCCACACTAGGGGGAAACAGAACCAAAGGAACTTTAGCTAACTTTATTAGTGGTAATGTTAGCTAGCTTACCTAAAATCTTATTGGGTGAATAATTTTTTCCGACTTTAAAAGCACTTGAACACAGTCATGTCGGATTTACAACTTCCTACTTCACAGTTTCCCACTTCCCAATAATAAATATTATAATATACCACACGTAGTGTCCATGATGGGGTGTATTTCAGAGAAGCAAAGCTGCGAGATACTTTTGGAGGGAATTAGTCACAAAAAAGGGTGGTTGACACTCAAATTAATATCAACAATTGAAAATAACAACAACAATTAATTTACTGGGTGCTTATATTTGTCCTATATCACACATGTACAAGGGTGTATTTATACGCATGTGTGAATTGTAAATGTGTTTTTTTGCATATCCCATATCTCCCTGAGATACACTGGGAAAGTGGTATGTAATATCTTGAGTAACAATAGCTAATAAATTAAACAAAAGCAGTATGTCATTACACCAACCACATACAATAGTTCTGGAGATTGTTTTCTATTCAAATATGGGATCCTAAGCGCTCTGATAAGTGGTCTGAATAGCCAATAGACTCCATATTGTTTTCTCCATATAGTGATGTAACAGAACCCAGACTATAGATGGTGACTTCAATCTGTGGAAAGCAAGGACATCCAACCTCCTCTTTCCAAAGGTTCTCCAGAGTTATTTTAGAACATGAACAAGAGAAGGATCAAATGAGGATCACCGGGTTCAAAGCCTTCTAATTTCCTTTGATGTGTCCTCGTCTTAAAGGTTCCCTGAGGTGAGGATGTTCGTATCGGAGACGCGGGAGGGAATCTGTATGACATTAGAAGTAGCTATCTTCTTTCTTATCCCAATCTGACCACAACAGGAGCAAAATACAAGGCAACATTAATTTTTAATTTAATCTTTATTTAACTAGGAAAGTCAGTTAAGAACAAGTTATTATTTTCAATGACAGCCTAGGAACAGTGGGTTAACTGCCTGTTCAGGGGTAGACTGACAGATTTGTACCTTGTCAGCTCAGGGATTTGAACCTCTGCAACCTTTCGGTTACTAGTCCAACACTCTAACCACTAGGCTACCCTGCCCCCCCTATGAAGCTGTAGGCCATAGGAGAAGGTATCAATAGAAGGATATTTTCCAACATTTGGGGGCTCATCCGGGATCAAACGTTAACAGTATACCTTTGTGAACATTTTAAACTATGAATGCTTAGGGTAATGTTAAAGTCAGAAGAAATGCAAATTCTGGAAATACATATTGATCTATTCCAGTGTTTTGTTGACTGTATGATTAGCATACTTATCTCTTGATTTGTGACAAACTTAAATGAATTACATTTAATGCTGGAGGAGATTTATAATCTGACGGCGTATACAACACAGCACATTCTACCATTGCCACAGTATTTAAATAATACGTGTTTTCGCAAATATACAGTGCATTCACAAAGTATTCACACCCCTTGACTTTTTCCCACATTTGTTTTTTTGCGTGCGAGTGGGATTTAAATGGATTTAATAATCTGTAATGTCAAAGTGGATGAAAAATTAGACCATTTTATAAACAATTATGGAAAATAAAAGACTGATATATCTTGATAAGTATTCAACCACCTGAGTCAATACATGTTAGAATCACCTTTTGCAGCGATAACAGCCGTGAGTCTTTCTGGGTATGTCTCTAAGAACTTTGCACACCTGTACAATATTTGCACATAATTCTTTCAAAAATTAATCAAGCTCTGTCAAGTTGGTGGTTGATCATCGCTAGACTGTTGGGTTACAGATAGAATTTTAAATGATTTTGTGTTACTGGCCTACACACAATACCCCATAATGTGAAAGTGGAATTATGTTTAGGGAAATATTTTCCTTGAGTCAATAAGTTGTCAACCCCCAAGCCTAAATAAGTTCAGGAGAATTGTTTTTGCAATTTTATTATTACACATTTCACCATAGGATGGATATAAATGTTATCAGTTTTTAATATGATATCTGAGTGAGACAAACAAAATCAACGGGGCCACCCTGGGCCAGTGTCTGATTTAGACTGACTAACAAAATCAACGGGGCCCCCCTGGGCCAGTGTCTGAGTGAGACTGACTAACGAAATCAACGGGGCCCCCCTGGGCCGGTGTCTGATTTAGACTGACTAACAAAATCAACGGGGCCCCCCTGGGCCGGTGTCTGAGTGAGACTGACTAACGAAATCAACGGGGCCCCCCCGGGCCAGTGTCTGATTTAGACTGACTAACAAAATCAACGGGACCCCCCGGCCGGTATCTGATGTAGACTGACTAACAAAATCAACGGGGCCCCCCAGCCAGTAATTCGACCATGATTTACCAAGTTCAGATAGCTGGCTGCTAAACTAATTTAGCAATCTAAAAAATGTTAGCTGACATGGAATAAGAGACATAATAAGAGAAAAACTGCTGATGCATAACCACATTTCGGGGGGGATGAGGGCATTTGCGGGCCGCCAGTTGCCCTGCAGTACATAGACAAACAAACAGAAGTACGTAAAATATTATCCAATGGCGTTGGAGAATACCATCTATAGCGGAATACAAAATGTCAATGTCAGCTTAGAAGGCAGTTGGGAAATGTACGTGTCTCCACAGTCCCCATATCTTTCATCACCGTGCCATGTTACTTGGCTATCACTCTTCCACCCTAGCGTTAATGGAGGTGACACTGCCTCCGTGCCACACAATTACAGCATCAGCCTGTGATACTGATGACAGGATGCCACGACAGGATGCCATAATAGGATCTGGTAAAAAATGTACTGTACTCACCTGGATTATGCAGCATAACTTGTGTGATAACCGATCAGCTTGTTCGTGGTAATATCTTCTGTTTTCTTTTCATACAAGAAAATAACCCTTAATATCAATAAACATCCTCAACGGATGGGTTTAGATAGTATTAAAATACTTTGAGCATTTGCTTGAGCCTGGTTGGCGTGCCAGATGGGCAACGTTTGCACTTTTAGGACTATTCCATTGTTTCCATTGCCATTGGCAAGCTTAATCGAGCACAAAAGGATTTCGTATACTATTTGAAGTACCCAGGTCTGCTGCAACATATATAGTGTCAGATACAGACCCCCAGGATACTGTGCTGTTGTTTCACTGTGATCATGGCTAGCTATGAAAACTACACTGAACAAAAATAAACGCAACGTGTAAAGTGTTGGTCCCATGTTTCATGAGCTTTTGCTGGGGATAATAAATGGCCACTTTAAAATGTGCAGTTTTGTCACACAACACAGCGCCACAGATGTCTCAAGTTCGAGGGAATGTGCAATTGGCATGCTGACTGCAGGAATGTCCACCAGAGCTGTTGCCAGATCATTTAATGTTAATTTCTCTACCATAAGCCGCCTCCAACATTGTTTTAAATCATTTGGCAGTACGTCCAACCGTCCTCACAACCACAGACCAAGTTTAACTACGCCAGCCCAGGACCTCCACAACTAGCTTCATCACTGGCAGAATCATCTGAGAGGGGTGGGGGGTGCTGAGGAGTATTTCTGTCTCTAATATACCCTTTTTGTGGGGAAAAAAATCTCATTCTGAATGGCTGGGCCTGGCTCCCCAGTGGGTGGGCCTGGCTGCCAAGTGGGTGGGCCTATACTCTCCAAGGCTCACCCATCGCTACATCTCTGCCAAGTCATGTGAAATCCATAAATTAGGGCCGAATTGATTTATTTCAATTGACTGATTTCCTTATATTAACTTTAACTCAGTAAAATCTTTGAAATTGTTGCATGTTGCGTTTATATTGGGGCGGCAGGGTAGCCTAGTGGTTAGAGCGTTGGACTAGGAACCGGAAGGTTGCAAGTTCAAATCCCTGACTGACAAATTACAAATCTGTCGTTCTGCCCCTGAACAGGCAGTTAACCCACTGTTCCTAGGCCGTCATTGAAAATAAGAATTTGTTCTTAACTGACTTGCCTAGTTAAATAAAGGTACAATTAAAATATTATTTGTTCAGTATATATAAATCCTGCAAAACCCTGAAGGCTCAAGAGTAATCTTCATACTGTATAACACGTGAGGTAAAAGTTCCGGATTAGGAAGGAAGAAACCGATCTGACACCTACTGTGTTGACACTTTAAGAACATTCAGATTAACTTTAAATTAGCATCAACGGTGCCAAATGTTGCCGGCTAATATGCATGATGGAGTCTTTGTACTCCACCTGGGAGCAGATGGGGGCCCTCCCGGCCAGATGCAAACCGGGTCCAGCATCTCGTCTGCACTGAGAGAAGATGCTTTTCCTGGTGGCTCTGGAAAGAGCGTTTACTTGCTGAATACATAAACACATGCATTATTGGTGAGAACACAAGCTGGATACACATTGCATTTCAACTCAAGGTAAGGTTGGTAAAGGCATCCCCAGGGCTTACAGTGTATGAAATAAATATAGAGTTGTTTAGCAGGGACTAAACGAAGGCCAAGGGACAGTAAACACCAATAATGAAAGTTAACAGAAGTTGCAATGGTGCTCTGTGGTTAGAATACAGATATCAAGTGTTTGTGGCTTTCTTGGAATCAAAGAACTGTGAGAAGTCTAAATAAAAAAATGGACTGAAAAGGAACTATTTGGTCCAATGCAGTATTTTTATAGATCACTGTAAATCTCTCTCATCACCTCATCATACAGACACATTCTTCAAAGACGTATTTTCTGGTGACGAGTAACAACATGATGAAATATATTGTTGTCCTAATAAACAGATGACACAGGATGAAGACATTTGAAGGGTATTTATTCGTAATAATGCAAAGCAATCATCTGGGAAATCAAATCCAAATAATGACTGGAAGTCTGTCGCAGATAATATAAGTTATAAAATATTTTTTCCCCGATACAGTTAGATTAAGTTCTGTTCTGGGGTGTTGTTGTCAAGAGAATGATTAGCCCAAATAATACATTTATTTTGTCCCCATTTGAGCAAATGCATTATTGAGTTAAAGTGCCAGTTGAAATCTGCTGTACAATAGAATATATGGGTTTACTTTGAGGGTAGAATTGAAACACTCACTTGGCTAAAGATGGTAGGCTAGGAGAGAATTTGTTTTGTCGACACACATTAAAAAGCAATGAAATGAATCAACTAAAATTAGATTGCTTGCGGTACTTACAGTTGAAGTCGGAAGTTAACATGCATTTAGGTTGGAGTCATTAAAACTCGTTTTTCAAATGACACAAGTCATTTTTCAAACAATTGTTCACAGACAGATTATTTCACTTATAATTCACTGTATCACAATTCTAGGGGGTCAGAAGTTTACATACACTAAGTTGACTGTGCCTTTAAACAGCTTGGAAAATTCCAGAAAATGATGTCATGGCTTTAGAAGTTGATAGGCTAATTGACATCATTTGAGTCAATTGGAGGTGTACCTGTGGATGTATTTCAAGGTCTACCTTCAAACTCGGTGCCTCTTTGCTTGACATCATGGGAAAATCAAAAGAAATCAGCCAAGACCTCAGATTGTTTTTTTTAGACCTCCACAAGTCTGGTTCATCCTTGGGAGCAATTTCCAAACGCCTGAAAGTACCACGTTCATCTGTACAAACAATAGTACACAAGAATAAACACCATGGGACCACGCAGCCGTCACACCGCTCAGGAAGGAGGCGCGTTCTGTCTCCTAGAGATGAACGTACTTTGATGTGAAAAATGCAAATCAATCCCAGAACAACAGCAAAGGACCTTGTGAAGATGCTGGAGGAAACAGGTACAAAAGTATCTATATCCACAGTAAAACAAGTCCCATATCGACATAACCTGAAAGGCCCCTCAGCAAGGAAGAAGCCACAGCTCCAAAACCGCCATAAAAAAGCCAGACTACGGTTTGCAACTGTCCTCTGGTCTGATGAAACAAAAATAGAACAGTTTGGCCATAATGACCATCGTTATGTTTGGAGGAAAAAGGGGGAGGCTTGCAAGCCGAAGAACAACATCCCAACCGTGAAGCACAGGGGTGGCAGCATCATGTTGTGGGGTAGCTTTGCTGCAGGAGGGACTGGTGCACTTCACAAAATAAATAGCATCAGGAGGCAGGAAAATGATGTGGATATATTCAAGCAACATCTCAAGACATCAGTCAGGAAGTTAAAACTTGGTCGCAAATGGGTCTTGCAAATGGACAATGACCCCAAGGACACTTCCAAAGTTGGGGCAAAATGGCTTAAGGACAACAAATTCAAGGTATTGGAGTGGGAAGAACTGAAAAGTGTGTGTGAGCAAGGAGGCCTACAAACCTGACTCAGTTACACCAGCGCTGTCAGGAGGAATGGGCAAAAATTCACCCAACTTATTGTGGGAAGCTTGTGGAAGGCTATCTGAAACATTTGACCCAAGTTAAACAATTTAAAGGAAATGCTACCAAATACTAATTGAGTGTATGTAAACATCTGACCCACTGGGAATGTGATGAAAGAAATAAAAGCTGAAACAAATAATTCTCTCTACTATTATTCTGACATTTTACATTCTTAAAACAAAGTGGTGATCCTAACTGACCTAAAACAGGGAGCTTTTACCAGGATTAAATGTCAGGAATTGTGGAAAACTGAGTTTAAATGTATTTGGCTAAGGTGTATGTAAACTTCTGACTTCAACTGTATGTTTTTACTGAACAAAAATATAAACGCAACATGCAACACTTTCAAAGATTTTACTGAGATGCAGTTCATAAAAGGAAATCACTCAATTGAAATAAGTTCATTAGGCCCTAATCTATGGATTTCACATGACTGGGCGCAGCCATGGATAGGCCTGGGAGGGCATGGGCCCACCTACTTACGAGCCAGATCCAGCCAATCGGAAATAGTTTTTACCACAAAAGGGCTTTATTAAAAACATAAATATTCCTCAGCACCCCCAAATATGTGCATAAACTTTGAGAGAAATAAGCTTTTTATGCATATGGTAACTTTCTGGGATTTTTTATTTCAGCTCATGAAACATGGGACCAACACTTTACATGTTGTGTTTATATTTTAGTTCAGTATAGAATGACAGAGCAAACCAGAAGCAATGGAAAGGAGAGTTGAAAAATGTATCTGCTGTATCTGTATCCATTACTTTGAAATAATAAACACAAGTCGTCATGAGGGAAAATCCAGCCAAAAACTATCTTTTGGTATATTTGTCATTAGTCCACTGTTGATACAGTCCTAAAATGTTTTGCATGTCAGCAAGTGAAGTTTTAAAGATATCGGACTTTTAAGAATGAAAGTGTCATAGGCTACATCATATGATGGATTTTGCATCGTCATGACGATGCGGCCAGGAACACTTTGCCTCTTGAAATGACGGTGCTTTCAAAACAACTGGGAACTCATTAAGACACAAGGTCAAATCATGATGTCAATGATCTTCTGGTCAGAAAGTCGGAGCTTGAAATGACGAGTTGGATTGACCGTCCAAAACAATTTTTCCCAGTCTGAGCTCATTTGTTTTCCCGAGTTCCCAGTTGTTTTGATCATACCGACGTCTGAGATTCCCGAGGTCCGAAGCTCCTAGTTGTTTTGAATGCATCATGACTAATGAAAAAAATACCAAAATATAGTTTGAGTGGATTTTCCCTTTAACGTCTGCAGATAAACAACGCAATCAGATATTGAATTGAGAGACATGGGAGAATGGAAGTTATAAAGCGAACTGTTCAATGAAATTGTATATTTTCCATTATTAAAAGTGACCACACATGCTATGATTTACATTAATAATGTCATTGAACAGAGAAGAACACATTTTCTTCTGTTTTAACAGGTTGCTGAGAGGAACTGTCTCGGCCCAAATCTGTGTGAGAAATGTACTAAATTTAGTCAAAATCTGTTTTGTGTCATCTTGTGCTTTTTGAATGACAAATGGTTTCTTATAGAATATTTTATAATGTGGTGTTCACCATATGCATTAGGGCCCGATTCCGACCTGAGTTAAGCATGGGTTAATGGAACGTAATTCCCTTTTTAGCACACTTTTCTCTCTGTGCGTATTCTGACCATAAACATAAACATGAGAATAGCATGCTATTCACCTGCTATTCGTTTTGGGTGGAGATCGAGCAAATGAAAGAGTGGCGGAAGTGTGTCTCCATATTCTGACTTAATTCCCTAATATTTCCACCACCTTTACGTGAGAATAAACCATGAATAAGGTCTAGCAAACCTACCGGCTCCAAGTGGAAAAAGCATCTACTTTATTCTGCACTGCTATTTACAGCTGGATAAGAGCTATTAAGAAGAGCTGGGTGATTAGTAATCCGTTTGGATAAAGGAAATATAAATATAAATGACACTTGTTTTTAGATATATTTTACCACATAATCACTGGAGACGAATGTGAAACCATTCATATGGCAGCAAACTGAAACATATCAACATATCAACTTTCCCACAGTAAAGTTAATGAAATGAAATATGCAGAATGTAAATTGTACTGCCTTTTAACTTGCAGGGATGGGCTCTCTAATGTTTTAATTATAGGCTACCCCAACTGTCTGTTTCCTATTTTATAATGTTAAATATTAGTCACTATCAGTATCGACCGCCAGTAGGCCTAATAACCACACATATTCTACTGCCAATTTACTGTCATTTCCCTTCAGTTGATGGAGCCTACATTATCATTCCATTTAACTACATTGTTTCGTTTACCTTCATGTGCTTTCTCTGTAAACACTGTCGCGGCCTACTGAGAAGTGCGTAAGAAAGGCGTAATTTCCCAAGTCGGAATAGGACCCTCATAGCCTATTTCTGATTAGTCTGTAAAAATAAATAAAAGGAATCAGAAAATAAATAGGGAAATCTACATTTTCTCCCAAAACATGTTTTTTACGAACAATAGTAGAGTCATTTTACAATACATTTTTTTTCTTCTTCAAAAACCAGCTGGTTAAGGTAACTCATGGTCTCAGGTAGTTCCAAGGTCTTTACAGTTTCTGTAAAAGTAGAGTTACACTCTCATTTGAGTACTAAAATAGGTCTGTGAGAACCACACAGCCTACTCTAATGGACTGACAGACACCCAGGTAAGCCAAGGCCATTATCAGCCGTAAGAGTCACACTTGAAAGGTCTTCCTTTCACAGTCCTTGGACGAAGTCACAATAATGTCTTTCTCAGCGGGTCCAGCTGAAATGAATTGGTAGACTTCAAAAGCATCCCTCCCTACAAGTCGATTTTTCGTCAGAGCCCATTGCTTATTTGTAAGAGCTCCCGTTCTCGCTCAGTCACTCTGACAAAGCTTGGCCACCATCCTTTCTCTGCTTGAGCACAAGTCCCACTCCAAACGCCTAGACTGTCAAGGGCAGTAAGTCATTCTCCTAGGTCAAAATAAAGAGAGCTGTGTAGATATCCATAATTTGACACTGTGCCACCACATGCCGAGTTGACCCTTGATACTAGAGTTAGCTGCAGATTACAGCATGATTGATTCTATCTCTATAAAATGTGCCTAAGGGGCAAATGCTTGGATGATAAACTAGCCAATGTCGGGTTTTCCATTCACGTAATCTTCCACTAAGTCTGAAGGCACTTGATTTCATGGCACACAGCAGCGTCTTCTCTTATCCCGAGAGGACTAGCAAAATATGCAAAAACAGCTGTTCATAAAGTAACCATCCAAAGACTGCCACAAGCATGCATGGGCATGTATCATGATCAATGAGTACAACTCATGCAGGAAGAGAAAGATAGCATTGACATTCAAGGTTTTTCTTTTTTTGTAGTACATATTTTTATGTGCTTTATGGAGCCATGCTGAAATCAAAGGTCAGGACAATGACTTGTATTGAAAACAGATGTTAATCTTGGCAGTTGCAAGAGAGAAACTACTCTAACATGAAATAAAATAACATGAGCTTGAATTTCCTCCAGTCATTTGTTTAGTATTTTTTTCCTTGACATTTAGCAGACACTATTTCCAGAGTGACTTACTAGGGTTAAGTGCCTTGCTCAAGGGCATAATCGACAGACCCCCCCCCCCCCCTAGTCGAAACAGTGACCTTTCGATCTTAACCGCTAGTCAACCTGATGACCACTTGTCCTTAAAGTAAGGTAAATTAGGAGAGGATGATTTGAGTGTTATAACAAAGCTAATATTTCTCTATGAGCTGATCCATCATCAGTATTGTGGAATAATTATAACGTTAAGGTAAGATTTTAATGGAGGAAGCTGATCCGAGAGCAGCTGTGCATTACCTTCGATCCTGTCAGTCGCGCACACATGGCGTACTTGGCGAATGTTCTCTCTAGGTGCTTGTTTGGGAAACACTTAAAAAGTTGACTGGTAAAAACGATGCACCTGGGCCCAGTTTCCTGATAGTGATGTAATTTAGGCTTAAGAGTGTTTTAACAATGCATCTTTTCTGCAATGGTCGAAGATGTAACATGCGTTTCCCAAAACACCATGCAGAGAGAACATTCGCTAACACGGAACCCAAACTGGCTGCGCGCGTGCGCCATCGTGCATAAATGTATTTTGTCCCCCCAACACCAAACGCGATCACGACCCACAGGTTAAAATATCAAAACAAACTCTGAACCAATTACATTCATTTGGGGTCAGGTCGAAAAGCATTAAATATGTATGGCAATTTAGCTAGCTAGCTTGCACATGCTAGCTAATTTATCCTATTTAGCTAGCTTGCTGTTGCTAGCTAATTTGTCCTGGGATATAAAAATTGAGTTGTTATTTTACCTGAAATGCACAAGGTCCTCTACTCTGAGAATTAATCCACACATAAAACTGTCATCTCTCCTCCTTCCCGGCTTTTTCATCTTTGAACTTATATGGTGATTGGCATCTAAACTTCATAGTATTACCAAGACGACCGGCAAAACAGGTTGTCTTTCAATCACCCACGTGGGTATAACCAATGAGGAGATGGCACATGGGTACCTGCTTCTATAAACCAATGAGGAGATGGGAGAGGCAGGACTTGCAGCGCGATCTGCGTCACAAAAAAGGAATTACTTCTATTTTAGCCCTTGGCATCGCAGACGCTCGTTGGCGTGCGCGAGCAGTGTGGGTGCAAAAATTGAATAACATGGATTTCTACATTTATTTTGCAACGCTCGCACATGCGACGTGTCCGGTCTGGTCAGCATGTTAGTGCGTCATTGAGACAGACGTGTCAACACTGATAGGATAGAATAGAAAGATAGGCAGCGCTGCTCTCGGATCAGTTTTACCCATTCAAATCTTACCTTAACATTAGAATTATTCATCAATACTGATGATGGATCAGCTCCTAGAAAGATATTAGCACCTATGGTTTCAAATATTGAGGCGGCTTGTTCTAATGCTTACCCTATAATCATGCGCTAAATCAAGATTTAGCACATCATGCCACATATTAGGCTACGCATCATGAAATATATTGAGAGAAATTAGACAGTAGCATACCAGCAGCAAGATAGAACTCAATTGATTGAACATGAAATATATAGTATTTCAAAGTGATTGAAATAGACCTATAGCCTACTGTATTTATATTTGAATGCAGTCATCTCGGTTTTAATTTCAAGCATCTTGATATTGTATCAATTGAAAAGCCATTGGCAACTTTGTATTTGTAGTCAACTTTATCTAACTTTATATAACTTCCAACCTTCCGGTTACCTTCCGGTTACTATTCCAACGCACTAACCACTAGGCTACCCTAGTGGTTAGATTTCAAGCATGTTCAAGTGCCACGTTAAGAACGATGGTTTTGGGAAACAGCTCAGAGATTTAACCATGCTCTTAAGAAGTTTCTAACAATGAATTTAGCCTTAAGATGCTTTTGGGAAACCGGGCCCTGGTCTTTAAGCACTACATGTGACCTGACCGATTAGTGATTGGTCAGGAGGTGAAAGGAGAAGCTAGGTAATAGAAAGTGAAATAAAGAGATGCTAACATTTCATACAAATGGCTGGATTGCAACAACCATTGTCAATATAAGCAAGATTACTTTAGCTTTAAAAATCCTCATCAATCCCGTTTAGATAATGAAAGAGAGATATTTAATGTGCATCTGGGACACAGAGAAGCACCTACAGTAGGTCGAAAGGATCTGATAGAGTTGACTGTGAGGAGGAGTGCAAAGGTCCAGAGGTTGTTTACACCAGGCACACCATAGTTCAGCCACTACATAGTAGAGTAACCAGTGTATGCACTTTTTAATGAAACCAACATTTTAAGCAACCTAAAAAAAAACCCACAGAGGAATAATTGTGATGAATTGACTTACAGATATGCATATAATGCACTAAGCAGTCGAAGTTTAGCCTCTGGGTAGAAGGTATGCACGTGTTTGTTTATACATATTTTGATGAAACCGACCCTAGGCAGCCTCTGAGTTTTAAAAGGGGTTAAAGCGACAACACAAAGAGAAATAGCAGTCTCTAACATATTCATGAGAAAATAGCTTCGGGTCAATGTGGGTTATTGAGTGAATTTCGTACATTTACACTCTTAACATAAAATCAACCTCTTCAACACCCATCTCATTAAGCAATGAATTATAGTTATTCCTTGGTCTTGACAAGCAGCAAACGAATAACATATGGAAAATGGAAAGAAAAAAATGGGACCACATCATGTGTCCTTGTGCTTTACAGAAATGTACCGTTCCGTTCCGATCCTTGAGCTAATATACACAATGATGGCACCCACACTCTACTTCGACTGGCTTCACCTTGGGGGGGGGATTAGGTGTAGCCCCTACTACTGGAGCGTCTACTATGGAGAACCCGGCTCTCCATCCTGACCCTGGAGTCCTGACCTTGGAATGCTCTCTGTGCATATTTCAGAAAAAAAAACAAGATTGACTGAGTTTTTTTATTTTATTCCTGCATGCTCCACCCTGGACCAGCGCTGGACTGCTGCTGCTCTCCTGAAGACCGAAGAGGAGTGAATCTTTGGTAGTTTTGGGGGTTTAGACAGTCAAAGTCTGCAGATTCTTCCACAGGGGTGGGGCCGGCATCAGGTTGCTCCTCCTGAGAGAGAGGGGTCACCTCTGATGACCCACAAACACCAGGGTCAGTGTGACCAAGAACTGACATATATGGTGCGCGGTGGGAGGAGACAGTGATCTCAGATCTGTAGTGATAGAGAAAGATAGAAAGAGAAAGTAGAGAAAGAAAGAGAAAGTTGGTGATGTAGATAAGGATGATGTATGAAAATAATTTCAAAACGATTTAATTGAGCTAATGGGATGACGTGTGGGTAACAATTCCGTATTTGATTTAAGAATACAATACAATTTGATTTTTAGAATACATGTGATTGTTTTTAGTTGTTCTGAGGAGGACCGTACTCTTCTTATATAGAGATGCATTGTGATTTCTCTCAATGTAGACTCACAATACTTCAGTCGCAGCTCAGCATCAAGCATTAATAATGCTTATTGACGAAATACATCAAGTACTATATGAGCAAATTCAGTTAAGAGGTTATTAAAAACATTCCCATTAGTAGTATTTGTACTTGAACCTTGTTAATCAGTAAAGAGACCCAGCCGACAGTCTCCAGTGTACAAGCGACTGAGCTGCTAACGCCTAATATTTTAATGTAAGACGCTGATATCTACCATTTGGGAGGATAGTTAACATAATTTTAAAAGGCATTACCAATTGAAGTAATGTAAGTAATGAGGGAATAAAAATGAGCTATTGCACAAAATATTTAAATTTTTAGGCCAATCATCAGATAGTACAATTTTCTGGCATGCATAATATTTTTTAAGCAGATGTTTCTTCATAACCTCTAAAATGTATTTTCACTGACGATGCCTGAAACAAAAATACAGTGGCTTATACTCTTAGCGGATTCAGTCCTTGATTTATAGTTCCTGAAGAGGAATGATATAAACGTACGTTATAAGGCTTGCCTCTTCCTGATTGATTGGATCTGGTTGACGTATAGGTCATGCCCCCCCCCCCTCTCACAAAAAAAGCACTTACTGTTGTGTGGAGGGTCTTTACATTCTCCTTCCTCAATGGTGACATCATCAATGGCGATATCCCCTTCTATCCCAGGACCCCGAATTCCTTCCAGAACCAACTACCAAAACAGGATAAGCGAGACAAAGACAAAACATGTTAAAACCAACTGCTTAAATGTCTTCCTGCTACAAATGGGCTCCCGAGTGGTACAGCGGTCTAAGGCACTGCGTCTCAGTGCTAGAGGCGTAACTACATACCCTGGTTCGATTCTAGGCTGTATCACAACCGGATGTGATTGGGAGTCCCATAGGGTAGCGCACAATTGGCCCAGCATCGTTAGGGTTTGGCCGGGGTAGGCTGTCATTGTAAATAACAATTTGTTCTTAACTGACTTGTCGAGTTAAATAAAGATTAAATACAATTTAAAAAATAATACAAATAATGACTCATTCTGTGAAGCATATAGCAAAAATATATAAGACAAATGCTTATATAAGACATTGGAATAAGAGAGGAAGCACATATGAAGGCAGTTTTGTACTTTGCACCTTAGGGCCACCGTAGTTCTGCATTGGTGACCCACTGCTCCTCCCATAGAGTTGTACCCACCTGGAAAGAGGCTGTTGGGTGAATGTTGACTTTGGCTTGCTTCCATCGGTCTCCTTGGTTCCCGACCAGGGTCCACACGGAACTGTCTGTGCCCGACTGGCCTTTCTGTCGTAAGTAAGCATTTAACGCTCCTAGAGGAGAAAACATCAAGCCCTTTAAGGACAACAATTGTGCCAGGGAAGCTCAGTCAAGCACAACTTATGTATTTGAAAGATTTCAAGTCCAATTTGAGCCCAAGTCTGATATCATCTATGGCCTCGTCACAGTAGCACATTTCCTTTATTTATAGATTATACTTATTTAATTATTAATAATTGACCTGATAAAAAAAAACACACAAAAAAAACACATAACAGCTCATTACTGCAAATACTAAATGATTCAAGGGGTCTACACATTAACCTCCCCTTATTGAGTGGTGGTTTTTACTGAAAGAGTGGATTGTATCACAATGAATTCATTTGACAATATAATTCACTTGTCAAGTGATGATCATGAAAGTCAAATCTTGTATGTTTCTTTTCAGTGCAAACGAGGTGATGCCAAATAGTGTGCTCTGATGTGTAGACCCACATGAAAAAAAATACTACAGTTTATTATAGAATACTACAGTACTCTATAGAAGTACTCTATAGTAGTACTCTATAGAAAGCCCCTGATTCTAGGGAATTCTGTAGTAAACTGTAGTAAACTGTAGTCCTTAGACGTAGTATATTGGCCATATACCTCAAACCCCTTATGTGCCTTATTGCTATTATGAACTGGTTACCAATGTAATCAGAGAAATACGAATAATTGTTTTTGTCCTACACCTGACATACCACGGCTTTCAGCCAATCAGCTATCAGGGCTCAAACCACCCGGTTGATAACGTAGAATACTTAATAATAATAATATATGCCATTTAGCAGACGCTTTTATCCAAAGCGACTTACAGTCATGCGTGCATACATTCTATCGAACCCACTACCCTGGCGTTACAAGCGCCATGCTCTACCAACTGAGCTACAGAAGGACTACTTTACTCCACACTGTAGTATCCCTCAATCTTGTAGTGTTTACAATATAATGTTGCAGTAAATTGTAGAATACACTACACAAACATTTTTGGGGTGATTTTAGTTTTTGGTTAAAAAAAAAACAATTAAAGAATTCAGCTAAAAATGAGTTTACTTTAGGAAATCTATTCGAGTATTCTCACACAAGAGAGACGACATATGTGATTGTGTCTCAGGTATGAAATGATTGTTGGGCTTTCTTTTTGGGCTTAGTTGTGGTTAATATGCAGTGTACAAATAATTTTACGGCCTCCAGACAAACTCTGTAGAATGTTTTAGTACAGTATATTGTATAATACTTTAGTAAATACAACAGTATTATCCACATATTTCTCCATGTATTTCTTCCTTAAGAGAAAGCCCCCAGTTCTATGTGAAAGATAATCTAACAAAAACACGATAGTACTACAGTAATCTCTGGCAAAAACACTATAGTAAATATTATAGTATACTACAGTAATGTCGGCATAAACACTACAGTAAATTGTCAGGACCCGGTTACGAACCCGGGTCTCCGGAGTGAGAAACAGCCACTTAACCAACTAAGCCACGAATAGTCGGCAGAACCCAGAAGATGAGGCAGACACAGCAGTACTTGAGACGGTGTATTTAATGAAGTAAAAAGTGAAGTTCTTCAGGAAAACATGTAACTCCACAACCTCAAAAGGAATTCCACAAGAACAAAGGTAATCCTCCAAGACAAAAAAGGTAAATCCACAAGGTGGAAGGTAAAGCACAAAAAGCCTCAAAAGATACTCAAAAAAACAAAACAAACAAGAACAAAAAACAGAATTCCACAAGAGAGTCCACCGGGATCAACAAGAGTTCACAGAGTACTAGGGCTGGGTGCTAACATACAAACACAGAGCAAAGAACTGAGGAAAACAAAGGGTTTAAATACAATCAAGGGAAACGAGGCACAGGTGCAAATAATAATGGGGATCAAGGGAAAACAAAAGGTCAAAAGGCACAATGGGGGCATCTAGTGACCAAAAACCGGAACAACCCTGGCCAAATCCTGACAGTAAATACTATAGTATACCACAGGCATGTCCACAAAAACACGACAGTAAATACTTTAGTACACTAGAGTCACGTCTGCAAAAACAATACAGTGAATACTACAGTAAAGTCCGCAAAAATGTAGAGGCCAAACTAGACATGCCACTCCCCTGTGATGGGAGACTTAATGATCTTACTTGATGATCCAATGACACCAACAACAGACTCCTGCAAAATGCCCTCTACTTCAAATGAGAACTCAGTCTCTCCACCACCCACTCACTCACATTCTGCACAGAATTTGAAAAAAAAAGGCTCAGAATGCAGGTTACCTTTCTTTCTCTAACAGAAACCAGTGAAAGGAAACAGACAGGTTAGGACACAAGCCGTCAGCCCTTTCTGGCTCTGGCTGCTGGTTGCTGAGGCTGAGAGAGCAGAGAGAGAGAGGGGGCCCATTGAGACCTGAATGGATTAGGTTGACACGTCCTATTCAGAATCGCGACAGCTTTGTGGAGCAGAAAATTGTGGTTACAAGCGTGTCTTGCAGGTCAGGGGTCACACCCATCGCTCAAGTGCAACTGTCTGTCTGATTAAGACACTGCGCCAACAGGAGAGCAGGGGTGTGAGACGACAACCTTCAGGGGAGCCTGAAAAGAATCTGACGGAGGACAAAGTTATTAATACTCAAATAGAATGGTCGTAAAAACCATAGTGTGCTCAATTTCCATTTTTCACCAACGCTCAGCGTGCTTCGGATATTCTGGCATTGAAGTGTTATTGAGTGGTTGTCAAATTAAAAAAGAAAGGTGTGTACAACTTGAGTGGTAAGCAAACACTTTTATCTAATCATCAGGGAGGTAGCGAACAGGGAAGTGGGGGACAGGTGAGGGAAGCACAGTCGAGAGCTGCCCAGTGACACAAGCCTACCAGACGAGCTAAACTACTTCTATGCTCGCTTCGAGGCAAATATCACTGAAACATGCATGAGAGCACCAGCTGTTCCAGAAGACTGTGTGATCACGCTCTCCGCAGCTGATGTGAGTAAGACCTTTAACAGGTCAACATTCACAAGGCCGCAGGGCCAGATGGATTACCAGGATGTGTACTGCGAGCATGCGCTGACCAACTGGCAAGTGTCTTCACTGACATTTACAACCTCTCCCTGTCCGAGTCTGTAATACCTACATGTTTTAAGCAGACCACCATAGTGCCTGTGCCCAAGAACACTAAGGAAATCTGCCTAAATGACTACTCACATCTGTAGCCATGAAGTGCTTTGAAATGTTGGTCATGGCTCATATCAACACCATTATCCCAGAAACCCTAGACCCACTCCAATTTGCATACCGCCCAAACAGATCCACAGATGATGCAATCTCTATTGTGCTCCAAACTTCCCTTTCCCACCTGGACAAAAGGAACACCTATGTGAGAATGCTATTCATTGACGACAGCTCAGGATTCAACACCGTAGTGCCCTCAAAGCTCATTAATAAGCTAAGGACCCTGGGACTAAACACCTCCCTCTGCAACTGGATCCTGGACTTCCTGACAAGCTGCCCCCAGGTGGTAAGGGTAGGTAACAACACATCCCCCACGCTGATCCTCAACACAGGGGCCCCTCAGGGGTGCATGCTCAGTCCCCTCCTGTACTCCCTGTTCACTCATGACTGCATGGCCAGGCACGACTCCAACACCATTATTAAGTTTGCTGACGACACAACAGTGGAAAGCCTGATCACTGAAAAATACGATAATGCCCATAGGGAGGAGGTCAGAGACCTGGCCGTGTGGTGCCAGGACAACAACCTCTCCCTCAACGTGATCGAGACAAAGGAGATGATTGTGGACTACAGGAAAAAAGAGGACTGAGCACACCCCCATTCTCATTGACGGGGCTGCAGTGGAGCAGGTTGAGAGCTTCAAGTTCCTTGGTGTCCACATCACCAAAGAACTAACATGGTCCAAGCACACCAAGGCAGTCGTGAAGAGGCCACAACAAAACCTATCCCTCTCAGCAGACTGAAAAGATTTTGCAGGGGTCCTCAGATCCTCAAAAGATTCTACAGCTGCACCATCGAGAACATCCTGACTGGTTGCAACACAGCCATCTCAGCTTTCAAGTGGCAGCGCCATGTCAGCGTTCAAGTGGCACGTTCATTGTGAGAATCCCACGAGCCCTGCACGTTTGGCGGGAGAAATTGCCCGTGTCCCTCTGAAAATCATGCACTCTTTTGCGCGCGGCCGATTTGGAGAACGTCTTTTTCCATGATGCAGCATTTGAAGCCGGATTGTCTGTTAGCGTTGCTCTTTGTTCTACATGCTAAAAACATCATAAAGCTCGATTTTGCACATCGTTTGACCAGTTTAATCGACATATAATATGTAAATTGGAAGTTTTGATGCACTGGACCAGAAGTCATTTTTGACGCATTTCAACTGAAGCTGTTAGCATATGCTAATACAGGGACACACAACGTGAAACCAAACGATGTATTGGGTAAGTATGACTCCTTCTACGTCTTCTGATGGAAGAACATCAAAGGTAAGGGAATATTTATGTGGTTATTTGGGGTTTCTGTGGACCCCAAACGTAGAGGAGACATAGTGCTAATATCTGAGCGCTGACTCATAGTATAGCCCAGTGAACGATGTCTGTAACGTTAAAAATAAATGTAATACAGCGGTTGCATTAAGAAGTGTATCTTTGTAACTATATGTAGAACATGTATATTTAGTCATGTTTATTGCTTGTTATCTGACGTTATCTGTCAGAGCTATCATCATTTCTCCGGACATTTGAGAAGCATTTTTTGAAACGTCGTCATTGTAAACCGAGATTTATGGATATAAATGGCATATTATTGAAAAAAAATTCAATGTACTGTGTAACATGTAATATTACTGTCATCTGATGAAGATTTTCAAAAGGTTAGTGAATTATTTATTTTTTAATCCTACTTTTAAATGTAATTTTTTTCTGGGACAAAATGGCCGCCGCTTGCCTTTTGTTTCGGTGGTGATCTAATATAAATATGTGCTATGTTTAGTCCGTAAAACATTTTAGAAATCTGACTTTCTGGGTAGATTAACAAGATGTTTATCTTTCATTTGAGCTATTGGACTTGTTAATGTGTGTAGGTTAAATATTTTTAGGAATATTTTTTCGCATTGTGCGTTATGGTAATGAGCTTGAGCCGTAGTCACGATCCCGGATCCGGGATGGGGAGTCGTAAGAGGTTTTAACTGACTTGCCTGGTTAAATAAAGGTAAAAAAAAAATAATAATAAAAGGTCCAAGAGGCTTCTACTCGAAGCTATAAGACTCCTGAACATCTAATCAAAAGTCTACCCAGACTATTTGCATTGCCCCCCCCCCCACCTTTACACCGCTGCTACTCTCTGTTGTTATCATCTATGCATAGTCACTTTAATAACTCTTACACCTACATGTACATATTACCTCAACTAACCGGTGTCCCCGCACATTGACTCTGTACCGATACCCCCTGTATATAGTCTCGCTATTGTTATTTTACTGTTGCTCTTTAATTATTTGTTACTTTAATTTCTTATTCATATCCGTATTTTTTTCAACTGCATTGTTGGTTAGGGGCTCGTAGGTAAGCATTTCACTGTCTTCACCCGTTGCATTCGTCCCATGTGACTAATACAATTTGATTTGATACGCTTGCAAGTGGATGCTGATTGAAAGCTATCAGGTATGTACTTAAGAGGTCAAACACACTTCCTCTCAGCTGAAATAGACTGGCCTGATAAAAGAGCTACAGTGCACCATTTGCATTCATCCTTAGATCATACATGCCATACGTGCTGGCACCCAGGCATCTCACCTATGTGTTTCCCATACATATGGTAGTAGAAACCAAAGCAGTAGGTTGGAGAGGACGTCACAATCCCATAGGGGCTTTTGGGGGCGACGTTGAAAGTGGGGGTCAACAGTCGAGCCTTTTCTCCCTCCAGGCGTGGTCGAGACGTCTCGATATACATGTAGAAACCTGTAAGATGGTAAAACAATGACAGTCAATGTAGAAACCTGTATGATGGTAAAACAATGACAGTCAATGTAGAAACCTGTATGATGGTAAAACAATGACCAACATATTATATGTAAAACCCCCAAAAGTAACCCTGTCTGTCCTACCATGGTAACCTTCTCTGTCCTGCCATGGTAACCTTCTCTGTCCTGCCATGGTAATCTTCTCTGTCCTGCCATGGTAACCTTCTCTGTCCTGCCATGGTAACCTTCTCTGTCCTGCCATGGTAACCCTCTCTGTCCTGCCATGGTAACCCTCTCTGTCCTGCCATGGTAACCCTCTCTGTCCTGCCATGGTAACCCTCTCTGTCCTGCCATGGTAACCCTCTCTGTCCTGCCACGGTGACCCTCTCTATCCTGCCATGGTGACCCTCTCTGTCCTGCCATGGTGACCCTCTCTATCCTGCCATGGTGACCCTCTCTATCCTGCCATGGTGACACTCTCTGTCCTGCCATGGCAACCCTCTCTGTCCTGCCATGGCAACCCTCTCTGTCCTTCCATGGTAACCCTCTCTGTCATGCCATGGTATTGTGATTCTGACCTGGGTTCCATTAATATTTATCTACTTTCAAATACGTTGATCATTTCATTAAGTCTGCCTTCGAATGCCAGAAGGGCTGGCTCTGCACTTTTTGAATTATTGGTTTCATTGTGCAAGCACAGCTAAAGATAAAAGTATTTGAATGACAACAAATACTATTTGAACCCATGTGGGATGTGCTGGTGTTCCACTGCAATGGAGAGAACATCCGAATTCTAAACCAAACGGCAGAGTTCATCTCTCTATAATAACTGCTACAAGTTTGCAGCTTAGGCACTGCCGTTAGCAGGCCATAAACTGTTCTGGTATCAGGAAAGGTTTCTGCACTGCAATTCTCTGTCTGGCCTTGTATACAGTGCAATCCATAATACAAGCTTTCTCCGTGGATACCAATCAGATAAAAAAAGATCAAGGAATGTTGGGAAACTGTGAGCTGCATGTGTTTCATCGTAATGCCTTGGATAATTAAAAGCAATGCATTATTTCTGACATAATCCATCGTAACATGCTCTAAAACACTTAAACAAATGTATCCCCGATTAATTGGTTTATTTTAACAGCTGGGGCTTTTGGCATTTAACGAGTGGATAGCATTGCGGGAGATTGTACATTGGGGGAATGGTTACTGCTAGTTCCCTTAAGGCATACGTCGATGGGCAGGTAGTGACAGACACTCATATTTCATAATGCTGCCCGCTCTCTAAAGGAAATGTCACAGCCATCCCCACAGCGCTGCAGATGTCCATCATGGCTACTACACTCCATAGAGACACAGAGGCGGAGAGGAGGAGGAGGAGAAGGAGCAGAGGCAATGGGGCAGAGGAGGAGGAAGAGATTGGGCGGAGGAGGAGATGAGGCGGAGGAGGAGGAGGAATAAATGAGGAAAAGGAGATGGGGCGGGGGAGGAGGAGGAGATGGGGCGGAGGAGGTGATGGGGCGGAGGTTGAGGAGGACTTGGGGCGGAGGAGGAGATGGGGCGGAGGAGGAGGAGGCCATGGGGCGGAGGAGGAGGAGGCCATGGGGGGCGGAGGAGGAGATGGGGCGGAGGAGGAGGAGGCCATGGGGTGGAGGAGGAGATGGGGCGGAGGAGGAGGAGGAATAAATGAGGAAAAGGAGATGGGGCGGGGGAGGAGGAGGAGATGGGGCGGAGGAGGAGATGGGGCGGAGGTTGAGGAGGACTTGGGGCGGAGGAGGAGATGGGGCGGAGGAGGAGGAGGCCATGGGGCGGAGGAGGAGGAGGCCATGGGGCGGAGGAGGAGGCCATGGGGGGCGGAGGAGGAGATGGGGCGGAGGAGGAGGAGGCCATGGGGTGGAGGAGGAGATGGGGCGGAGGAGGAGGAGGCCATGGGGCGGGGGAGGAGGAGATGGGGCGGAGGAGGAGGAGGCCATGGGGCGGAGGAGGAGATGGGGGCGGAGGAGGAGGAGGCCATGGGGCGGGGGAGGAGGAGATGGGGCGGAGGAGGAGGAGGCCATGTGGCGGGGGAGGAGGAGATGGGGCGGAGGAGGAGGAGGCCATGGGGCGGAGGAGGAGGATGAGATGGGGCGGAGGAGATGAGGCGGAGGTTGAGGAATATATGAGGAAAAGGAGATGGGGCGGGGGAGGAGGAGATGGGGCGGAGGAGGAGGAGGCCATGGGGCGGGGGAGGAGGAGATGGGGTGGAGGAGGAGGAGGCCATGGGGGCGGGGGAGGAGGAGATGGGGCGGAGGAGGAGGAGGCCATGGGGCGGGGGAAAAGGAGATGGGGCGGAGGAGGAGGCCATGGGGGGCGGGGGAAAAGGAGATGGGGCGGAGGAGGCCACATGGGGCGGGGGAGGAGGAGATGGGGCGGAGGAGGAGGAGGCCATGGGGCGGAGGAGGAGATGAGGCGGAGGTTGAGGAGGAATAAATGAGGAAAAGGAGATGGGGTGGAGGAGGAGGAGGAGGAGATGGGGCAGAGGAGAAGGATGACATGGGGAGGAGGAGGAGGATGAGATGGGGAGGAGGAGATGGGGAGGAGGATTTCAATAGGACAATGACTCAACACACCTCCAGGCTGTGTA
This sequence comes from Oncorhynchus gorbuscha, assembly GCF_021184085.1. NCBI lineage: Eukaryota > Metazoa > Chordata > Actinopteri > Salmoniformes > Salmonidae > Oncorhynchus > Oncorhynchus gorbuscha. The sequence goes on from NC_060189.1 coordinate 8,103,054, forward strand.
AGGCTATTTGACCAAGAAGGAGAGTGATGGAGTGCTGCATCAGATGACCTGGCCTCCACAGTCAAACCCATCTCAACCCAATTGAGATGGTTTGGGATGAGTTGGATCACAGAGTGAAGGAAAAGCTGCCAACAAATGCTCAGCATATATGGGAACTCCTTCAAGACTATTGGAAAAGCATTCCAGGTGAAGCTGGCTGAGAGAATGCCAAGAGTGTGCAAAGCTGTCATTAAGGCAAAGGGTGGCTATTTGAAGAATCTCAAATCTCAAAAAACACTTTTTGGTTACTACATGATTCCATGTGTTATTTCATAGTTTTGATGTCTTCAATATTATTATACAATGTAGAAAATAGTAAAAATAAAGAAAAATCCTTGAATGAGTAGGTGTTCTAAAACTTTCGACCAGTAGCGAAGATACATAGCTCTGAGACTACCGTCCGCTGTGGACACACAGCCTGACCGCCCACCTCCCCATATTTCCCAGTCTTCGGCGACACTGGCTTTATTTATTAGCCTTCAGCTAGACTGGCTGTATTTATTAGCCTTCAGCTAGGCTGCTGTATTTACAAGTCTTCAGCTAAACTGGCTGTATTTATTAGCCTTCAGCTAAACTGGCTGTATTTATTAGCCTTCAGCTAAACTGGCTGTATTTACAAGCCTTCAGCTAAACTGGCTGTATTTACAAGCCTTCAGCTAGACTGCTGTATTTATTAGCCTTCAGCTAAACTGGCTGTATTTACAAGCCTTCAGCTAGACTGGCTGTATTTATTAGCCTTCAGCTAAACTGGCTGTATTTACAAGCCTTCAGCTAAACTGGCTGTATTTACAAGCCTTCAGCTAGACTGCTGTATTTATTAGCCTTCAGCTAAACTGGCTGTATTTATTAGCCTTCAGCTAGACTGCTGTATTTATTAGCTTTCAGCTAAACTGGCTGTATTTATTAGCCTTCAGCTAGACTGCTGTATTTATTAGCCTTTAGCTAGACTGCTGTATTTATTAGCCTTCAGCTAAACTGGCTATATTTATTAGCCTTCAGCTAGACTGCTGTATTTATTAGCCTTCAGCTAAACTGGCTATATTTATTAGCCTTCAGCTAGACTGCTGTATTTATTAGCCTTCAGCTAGACTGCTGTATTTATTAGCCTTTAGCTAGACTGCTGTATTTATTAGCCTTCAGCTAGACTGCTGTATTTATTAGCCTTTAGCTAGACTGCTGTATTTATTAGCCTTCAGCTAGACTGCTGTATTTATTAGCCTTTAGCTAGACTGCTGTATTTATTAGCCTTTAGCTAGACTGCTGTATTTATTAGCCTTCAGCTAGACTGCTGTATTTATTAGCCTTCAGCTAGACTGCTGCATTTACAAGCCTTCAGCTAAACTGGCTATATTTATTAGCCTTCAGCTAAACTGGCTGTATTTATTAAACTTCGGCTAAACTGGCTGTATTTATTAGCCTTCAGCTTAACTGGCTGTATTTATTAGCCTTCAGCTAGACTGCTGTATTTATTAGCCTTCAGCTAGACTGGCTGTATTTATTAGCCTTCAGCTAGACTGCTGTATTTATTAGCCTTCAGCTAAACTGGCTGCATTTATTAGCCTTCAGCTAGACTGGCTGTATTTATTAGCCTTCAGCTAAACTGGCTGTATTTATTAGCCTTCAGCTAGACTGCTGTATTTATTAGCCTTCAGCTAAACTGGCTGTATTTACAAGCCTTCAGCTAAACTGGCTGTATTTATTAGCCTTCAGCTAAACTGGCTATATTTATTAGCCTTCAGCTAGACTGGCTGTATTTATTAGCCTTCAGCTAGACTGCTGTATTTATTAGCCTTCAGCTTAACTGGCTGTATTTATTAGCCTTCAGCTAAACTGGCTGTATTTATTAGCCATCAGCTAGACTGGCTGTATTTATTAGCCTTCAGCTAAACTGGCTGTATGTATTAGCTTTCAGCACTTCAATCCGTTTGTGTGCCTTCTTGCATTATATGTTTTGCAAATGTTTTATCCTTTTTTCATTCATTGAGCTTTTAATTCCTCTTTTATTCACTCATTGTTGTTGCATTGTTGAGAGGTAAACCTGTAAGTCAGCATTTCATTGCACTGTGTGCTCACGTAGATCATGTGTACATGACGATTTAACAAAACCTGAACACTGTCCTTGACCTCCCGGCCCTGCTGGAGGCTCACCACCAGAAACAATCTATCAGAACCACCCTCCCTCCTCCCCATGGCAACACTGTTCACAGCAAGAACCATGAACACTTCCCAGAAGTGTCCTTCTCAGAGTTTCAGAACGCATTGTATTGTACTCCTTATGTTGACTTCTGTGTTGCTTTGTGAAAATACTGTATTAAGAAAGAGATCTATTGATTATTTTCGGGAATGCATCCCATGTCTCACATCCCATAGCATTGCATACATGGTTATCAGTACTGTAGGTAACATGGAGAGAATAGGAAGTACATTTCAAACAAAGTTTAAAACATGGTTTCCATTCATCGATGCAGTTGCATAAATGTCATAATTGTGACCTAACAACTAGAAATCAGCCATTTTCAATGGAAGGAGACACGAGTAGAAACTCATTAATTTGACAACTATAGATTTGGCGACCAGAGTTGAGAAAGTACCAACGTTATGAAAATAATCAGCGACTTGATTTAGCGACATTACTATTTACTATAGTTGGACCTCATCATCATCTAATCATTGTACACCATCATGATCAATGTCAACTACATGTCAACTACATTGACCATGATGTGAGTAAGGCCTGTTTTCTCATCAATAACTCGTGTACAGGTGGGGCCTGTTTTCTCATCAATAACTAGAGTACAGGTAGGGCCTGTTTTCTAATCAATAACTAGTGTACAGGTAGGGCCTGTTTTCTCATCAATAACTAGAGTACAGGTAGGGCCTGTTTTCTCATCAATATCTAGTGTACAGGTGGGGCCTGTTTTCTAATCAATAACTAGTGTACAGGTAGGGCCTGTTTTCTAATCAATAACTAGAGTACAGGTAGGGCCTGTTTTCTCATCAATAACTAGTGTACAGGTAGGGCCTGTTTTCTAATCAATAACTAGAGTACAGGTAGGGCCTGTTTTCTCATCAATAACTAGTGTACAGGTAGGGCCTGTTTTCTAATCAATAACTAGTGTACAGGTAGGGCCTGTTTTCTAATCAATAACTAGTGTACAGGTAGGGCCTGTTTTCTAATCAATAACTAGAGTACAGGTAGGGCCTGTTTTCTCATCAATAACTAGTGTACAGGTAGGGACTGTTTTCTCATCAATAACTAGAGTACAGGTATGGCCTGTTTTCTCATCAATAACTAGTGTACAGGTAGGGCCTGTTTTCTAATCAATAACTAGTGTACAGGTAGGGCCTGTTTTCTCATCAATAACTAGAGTACAGGTAGGGCCTGTTTTCTCATCAATAACTAGTGTACAGGTAGGGCCTGTTTTCTAATCAATAACTAGAGTACAGGTAGGGCCTGTTTTCTCATCAATAACTAGTGTACAGGTAGGGCCTGTTTTCTCATCAATAACTAGAGTACAGGTAGGGCCTGTTTTCTCATCAATAACTAGTGTACAGGTAGGGCCTGTTTTCTCATCAGTAACTAGGGAAGGAGAAGGGCTGAGGTATCAATAAAACAGGTGGGGCCTGTTTCCTCATCAGTAACTAGGGAAGGAGAAGGGCTGAGGTATCACTAAAACAGGTGGGGCCTGTTTCCTCATCAGTAACTAGGGAAGGAGAAGGGCTGAGGTATCACTAAAACAGGTGGGGCCTGTTTCCTCATCAGTAAATAGGGAAGGAGAAGGGCTGAGGTATCACTAAAACAGGTGGGGCCTGTTTCCTCATCAGTAACTAGGGAAGGAGAAGGGCTGAGGTATCACTAAAACAGGTAGGGCCTGTTTTCTCATCAGTAACTAGGGAAGGAGAAGGGCCTGTTTTCTCATTAGTAACTAGGGAAGGAGAAGGGCTGAGGTATCACTAAAACAGGTAGGGCCTGTTTTCTCATCAGTAACTAGGGAAGGAGAAGGGCTGAGGTATCACTAAAACAGGTAGGGCCTGTTTCCTCATCAGTAACTAGGGAAGGAGAAGGGCTGAGGTATCACTAAAACAGGTAGGGCCTGTTTCCTCATCAGTAACTAGGGAAGGAGAAGGGCCTGTTTCCTCATCAGTAACTAGGGAAGGAGAAGGGCTGAGGTATCACTAAAACAGGTGGGGCCTGTTTCCTCATCAGTAACTAGGGAAGGAGAAGGGCCTGTTTTCTCATCAATAACTAGGGAAGGAGAAGGGCTGAGGTATCACTAAAACAGGTAGGGCCTGTTTCCTCATCAGCAACTAGGGAAGGAGAAGGGCTGAGGTATCACTAAAACAGGTAGGGCCTGTTTCCTCATCAGTAACTAGGGAAGGAGAAGGGCCTGTTTCCTCATCAATAACTAGGGAAGGAGAAGGGCTGAGGTATCACTAAAACAGGTAGGGCCTGTTTCCTCCTCAGTAACTAGGGAAGGAGAAGGGCCTGTTTCCTCATCAGTAACTAGGGAAGGAGAAGGGCCTGTTTTCTCATCAGTAACTAGGGAAGGAGAAGGGCTGAGGTATCACTAAAACAGGTAGGGCCTGTTTTCTCATCAATAACTAGGGAAGGAGAAGGGCTGAGGTATCACTAAAACAGGTAGGGCCTGTTTCCTCATCAGTAACTAGGGAAGGAGAAGGGCCTGTTTTCTCATCAGTAACTAGGGAAGGAGAAGGGCCTGTTTTCTCATCAGTAACTAGGGAAGGAGAAGGGCTGAGGTATCACTAAATTGATCACAAACATTTAGCATGTGCTCTGCTGCTGCAGTACAGTCATATCTGACTAAAATTATAAAATGGTGTCAAAAGTGCTTCAAACTCATCAAATACAAGACAGGAGAGATTATTTAACATAAAATAATAATGTTCCTTCAGTTTTGTCTGAGTTTAGTGACTAAAAGTAGCTAACAGCTAACTGTTCTCTCTCATGTCTCTTCATTGACAAGAGCAGCCTATGTGGAGCCGTTGCTATGGATACTCACAGACTCAGAGCCACCATGAGCAGAGCGCATGTAGAGTGAGCTGCACACAGGGAGTGAGTGACAGACAGAGAGGAGCAGCTAATGGATTTACTAATGGAGGAAGTTAATTCTGATTTGGGGTTATGGGCTGGTCAGGGCCTTAAATTTGGCCCAAGCAATCAGGCCTGTGTAGGGTAGGGCCTGAACGTTGCGTCGCGGGTAGGGCTTGGGCTTAAAATTCAGACCTGTGCAGTGCTCTACATCTACTTGAGAGCAGAACAGAATGGAGAAATTGGTTGAAAGATAGAGAGCACAGTGTTGTGTTGTGTTGGTGAGAGTGTGCATGCATGTAAAGGTACATTGGTGTGTGTGCTAACCTTGCTTGGAGCCCACTCGGTCACTGCTGGGACCTGTGTTGGGCGTATACTTGGTGTCTCTGGTGGCGGCACTGTGTCGGGTCCAGTCAAAGTCATCCCTCTTGTCCTGGGTGAACATACACACGGCCTCATCCTCAAAGCTGCACTGGAACTCTCCTGATGGGGAGGACACACAGAGAAGACATAAGAATTCAATTATTATTCTACCTTTATTTCAACAAAGAACAGACTGAGACCAAGGTCTCTTTTACAGCTGGGCCCTGCATATACATGTTTACACATACAGTTCAGGTACAATGATTAAGAAACTACACTAAACCATCACAGATAACACAAAAAATACCAGCAGATTACAGTTACACACAGGTTATTCCCCTAACAGGTTATTCCCCTAACAGGTTATTCCACTAACAGGTTATTCTACTAATAGGTTATTCCCCTAACAGGTTATTCCACTAACAGGTTATTCCCCAAACAGGTTATTCCACTAACAGGTTATTCCCCAAACAGGTTATTCCACTAACAGGTTATTCCCCAAACAGGTTATTCCCCTAACAGGTTATTCCCCAAACAGGTTATTCTACTAACAGGTTATTCCCCTAACAGGTTATTCCCCAAACAGGTTATTCCACTAACAGGTTATTCCCCTAACAGGGTATTCCCCTAACAGGTTATTCCCCTAACAGGTTATTCCCCTAACAGGTTATTCCCCTAACAGGTTATTCCACTAACAGGTTATTCCCCACACAGGTTATTTCCCTAACAGGTTATTCTACTAACAGGTTATTCCCCAAACAGGTTATTCCCCTAACAGGTTATTCCCCTAACAGGTTATTCCCCTAACAGGTTATTCTACTAACAGGTTATTCCCCTGACAGCACAAGAACTTGCATTACCCAAAACAGTTACAAGCAATAGAAAAATAAAAATCCTCCAATAAATGTTTAATGGGCGACAAGAGTCTCAAGTTTAAGTTTAGTCTGCAGGCTATTCCATAGGCAAGGAGCATAACAGGAAAAGGCAGCCATACCCAACTCTGTGGAAATCGCATGGGCCTCAAGTGTAATCCATGTTTGAGACCTGGTTTTAGAAATGATAATTATAATGTTGATGAGTGTTGATAAATCAGAAGGTAGTTTATTCAGAAGTGCTTTATAGACAAACACGAGAGCATGTTGTTCTCGTCTCATGGACAGCGAAGTCCAACCCACATTTTGATATAAAACACAGCGGTGAGTTCTGTAGCTAGCACCTGTAATAAATATAAGTGCGCAATGATAAGTAGCATCCAGTGGTTTAAGTGTTGATGCTGTAGCATGTAAATAATATCCACATAATCTATAACAGACATAAAAGTAGCTTGCACAATTTGTCTTCTTTGTAGAAGACAAAAATGTCCTGTTTCTATAGAGGAAGCCTAGCTTGATTTTTAGCCGTTTACGAAGTTCGTCAACATGCATTTTAAAAGACAGTTTATCAGCCAACCATATCCCTAAGTATTTATATGCAGAGACCTGATTAATTTGAGTGCCATCTAAGCTCGTAAGTGCAAGTGTATTTTCAACCAACTTTTTGAACCTATTAGAAATTATAAAATGTGTTTTCTTTTAATTTAAAACAAGTTTCAGCTGTATAAAAGACCCTTGTAATATCTTAAAATCTTTCTCCAATTGTGATAATGCTTGGTCAGCCGTTGAGTCAATAGAGTACATGACAGTGTCATCAGCATATAATTGAATTTTACACTTTCTTATCTCATCACCGATATTGTTTATGTAGAGAGTGAACAGTAATGGACCAAGTATAGAACCTTGTGGGGCCCCTTTAACCAACTCCAATGGCTCCGACTGGATGCCGTCAACTCTAACAGCCGGACTTCTATCCTTAGTCCTATTAACGACAGCTTACCAAAAGGTATTGCATGGTCTACAGTGTCAAAAGCTTTAGACAAATCTATGAACAAGGCGGCACAGTACTTTCTATTATCTAGGGCATGAGTAATATAATTTACAATACGTACAGTGGCCGTAGTGGTACTGTGTTTAGGTCTGAAGCCAGATTGATTTCTAGAAAGAGTATTGTTTACAGTTAAAAGAGATTGTAGTTGCCTATTCACCAATGACTCTAGAATTTTAGCCAAACAGGAGAGCTTAGAGATGGGCCGATAATTATCCAATTCACTACCATCACCTCCCTTGAGGAGTGGTAAAACAAAAGCTGTTTTCTAAGCTTTAGGGATCTTTCCTACCACTAATGTTTGATTAAAGATATTCGTCACTACACCAGCAATGATAGGTGCCGCACACTTGAATAAATATGGATCCAGATTGTCAGCGCCTAACGATTTCTTAGAATCTATAGCAGATAGTGCGTATAAGAGCCCTAGGGGCTGCAACAATAGACCGGTCAGGATCATGTTGGCCATTTTTCCTTTCAAAAAGAAAACCAGCAGAAATAAAATGCACATCACAAATTTCAGTTCGGTCACTGATGATCCCAGATTCCGATGTAATTTGTTTCAGCAGGGAAGTCGAGGAGTTTCCTGGTCTAAGTGAGTTAACAGTTTTCCAGAATTTAGTGGGATCACCAGCAGACTGTCATAGCAACAAGAAAATACCTAGATGTTGCCTTTTTTATTCTTCCGGTCCATTTATTTCTCAATTACATGAAAAGCAGCCAATCAGCTGTTTCACCAGTTTTCCTCGCCAAGGCCCATGCTTGATTCTTTTGCAGGAAAAGGATTTTCAAATCGCAGGAGAACCAAGGATTAGTTTGATTTTTTACCCTAAGTCGCTTTAACGGGGGCGTATTTATCAGCCATGAAGGTAAAACATTTATGAAAAGAAAGAGAACGCTAAAACTGGGTCCATTATGCAGTTTATGTATAAAAGCTCTGAGTAATAAAGGTCATGAATAAAGGCTCGCTCTCAGTCTCTCTCTTTAGAATTATACAGGAGTCACTGATTTGCAAATAACCCACTAGATATATATATATATTTTTTTAAATTTGACCTTTATTTTACTAGGCAAGTCAGTTAAGAACAAATTCTTATTTTCAATGACAGCCTAGGAACAGTGGGTTAACTGCCTGTTCAGAGGCAGAACGACAGATCTGTAACTTGTCAGCTCAGGGATTCGAACTTGCAACCTTTCGGTTACTAGTCCAACGCTCTAACCACTAACCACTAGGCTACCCTGCCGCCCCGGCAAATAACCCACTAGATATATATTTGTGAAGTGTATTTGTTAAGATAAGGCCTATTAATGTAGATGTTTTGGTAGTCTTTTGGATTAAGACGGGTAGGCATAGTTATTAGTTGAGTTAGATTTAGTTTGTTACAAATGTATTTTAATTTAAACGATGCTAGCATCAGCCAGTCCAAATCAAATTTTGATTTGTCACATCAGCCGAATACAACAGGTAGACCATACAGTGAAATGCTTACCTACAAGCCCGTAACCAACAACACTTTAAGAAGTTAAGGGAAAAAAAGTGTTCCGTACAAAATAGATAAGTTTAAAAAAATGAAAATAAAAGTAACAAATAATGAAACAGAAGCAGTAAAATAACAATAGAGAGGTTAAATACAGAGGATACCGGTACAGAGTCAATGTGGAGGCTATATACAGGGGGTAACAGTACAGAGTCAATGTGGAGGCTATATACAGAGGATACCGGTACAGAGTCAATGTGGAGGCTATATACAGGGGATACCGGTACAGAGTCAATGTGGAGGCTATATACAGGGGGTACCGGTACAGAGTCAATGTGGAGGCTATATACAGGGGGTACCGGTACAGAGTCAGTGTGGAGGCTATATACAGGGGATACCGGTACAGAGTCAATGTGGAGGCTATATACAGAGGATACCGGTACAGAGTCAATGTGGAGGCTATATACAGGGGGTACCGGTACAGAGTCAATGTGGAGGCTATATACAGAGGATACCAGTACAGAGTCAATGTGCGGGGGCACCGGTTCGTCGAGGTAATTGAGGTAATATGTACATGTAGGTAGAGTTAAGGTGACTATGCATAGATAATAAACAGAGAGTAGTAGCAGTGTAAAAGAGGGGTCTTGGTAGCCATTTGATTAGCTGTTCAGGAGTCTTATAGCTTAGATACTACTGAGATAGACTTGATGTATTTTCAAACATCTTATTGACAATTCTGAAATGTGCTCATATGGTATTATGAACACGGTATTAATAGGAAATGTTTAATTTTTGACATTATTAGGGACCTGTGTATTGCGATGGATAATTCATATGAATAAACTGTGTATACCATTAAAAAATGGTGTGTAACATAAAAACCCTACCTTTTATTCATCTCTGACCATTGCTAATTAAAACATTATGGTTGGCTTGTCTTATTAAATATCAAACTGCCATGGGTTAGGGAGTCCATTTCATAGGACTGATACTTACTCAAGTGAGGGTTGACTGGAGCTGAAAGAGAAAACAAAAGACACTTGAATCATTTAGGAGTTCAAACTTATGAAAGGAATGCCTGCGTCTAAGATTTCATCTCTACTCTGTATAAAAGAGCCGTGGGGAAATCTAAAAAGGAAGAACTACTTTGTTTGTCCCTGCAGTCTAATTTGAGGCGGAGTACTAGGGAGTAGTGAGGCCATGCCATCAACCCCTCTTATCATCCAGAGGGAGAGAGGGTTAGGGTTAGGTTACTCCGGAGAGAGAGAGGGCTTATGGGCTGCAAAGGGCTAATGGAAGAGAGGAAGCACAAGACTCAGGTAAACTATACAGACCTGCATCTTTCTTAATTTAATTCACCACCTTCCCTATCTGTGCTCGCCAGGAACTGTGGCTGAGTCCTTTCCTAATCCCAATGAGGGCAGAACTGCATGCTGGGTAGAGATTTTCAAACAATTTGCAGTGGAGATAGCTGACGTGAAATGTATCCCAATTTCAACCAATAAACTTCCAGAGCCTAACCTGTAGAGAGAGTATTCTTCAAGCAAAGTAGGAGTTTGGGAGATGTATTCAGGCTGTAAATTTCACGGTGAGATGTTTGAACTAGAGTAAACTGTGTGTCCCATTTGATGGTGTAACAGATCAGCCCGGTCCAACAAAGGTGCAGCCAGTGGCATCCGTCCCATTGGCTAACGATAAATGGTCAGATATGAACAGAATGCAAATGAAAAAAACAACATCAGAAAACACAACAACAGCAGATGTCTAAGAGAAAAGGCTACTATTATCGAAGAGAGATCTGTCAAAAACATGTAAATGCAGAGAAATGATCCCATTTCAGCAATTGTATAGAGAACCACCAATTGATTCATTGATGATTCAATTGAGGATTAAAATCTGAAAATGCCTGCGATTGCATTAAATTATTGTAATTTGGGAAACTGTATAATACGCAGGAGTGGGCTGGTGGTTTGTGGCGAATCGCATCAGATGTTCATTATGGGCCTTTTTCTCCATAGTTTCCCCTATTCTGAGCCGCAATTATGCATCGGGAGGTTCCATTTCCCCCACTACTAAACCACCCAGCTGTTCCCAACTTTAGTGAGGAGAAGGAGGTCGTCTTGGTGGAGAGGAGCAGATGCTGCTAGCTTGGAAACACGCTCTGCATTAGTACTGACTCTAATTGATAGGGTCTCTGTGCACTCAGTGCCTAGATAGACCACAAGCACTGCGCAGGCAGGGAAGCAGTAGGCAAGGAGGCACAACATTTAGTCAACATCGTTAAATACACATTCGAATTGCCGCATGTCTCTTTTGCTCGTTGTGTACGGTAGCGTGCATATCTGGAGGACTTAGTTGCACAGACACACGTTTTCCTAAGCCTACATCAGAAAAGGTATTTACACAAACATGTTTTTGTACATTCTCCTTTTCTTCTGTAGGCGTCACTTCGGTAATATCCTCGTTTTCTTTCTCAAACAGCTGCCGTACAATATTTATGGAGAAGAGAACACGATTCTTGAGACCAAAGGTGCACATAGAAAAACATATACTGTAACTAACTCTTAACACCAACATGAAACCCAATCCAGTGTGTCAAACTGAAGTGGCTGGCATGTCCTCAGCCACAGCTGTTATCCAGAGGACAGTTGTACACCGTGCCACTGCTCGTTAGAATCAGCAAGTGCACTGCTAGTATTTAAAAAGCTTGGGCGGCATACCGTATTCCCGGGGTATGTAGATACACACAGGTATTAAGTGTAACCAAAAATTCTTCAAGGCACTCAGATTTCAAACAGGAGTGATTATACACTATCATGATTCTGGTTTATAAAACGAACAAATACACACACAAAAAATGATGTTGTCTGAGGTAACTTGGAGATATCTTTGGCAATCTTGACACAACTCATGCAGAGGGAGATGACACGTTTCAGGTCATAGATAGATTTGGAGGAATCATCAGTTGTCCGATACATTATTTATATACAATGTTGTATCACTGGGGGATTAAAATACATATGTCAATATTTCAGGTCACGGTGTCATTTTACGTGAATGTGTAAAAATGTTTTCTCTCATATCTATCCACTTGCAGTGTGCATCTGGGTGTGTATGTTGCGAGTGTTTGGGGTTGACTGTGTGTGTGTGTGTGTGTGTGTGTGTGTGTGTGTGTGTGTGTGTGTGTGTGTGTGTGTGTGTGTGTGTGTGTGTGTGTGTGTGTGTGTGTGTGTGTGTGTGTGTGTGTGTGTGTGTGTGTGTGTGTGTGTGTGTGTGTGTGTGTGTGATTGAGTGTTGAGCATCTCTTTTATTGTATAATATGAGACCACTGAGCAATTAAAATTTGAGAACAAGTGTTATCTTTTACCACACACAGTTGAAGTCAGAAGTTTACACACACCTTAGCCAAATACATTTAAACACAGTTTTTCACAATTCCTGACATTTAATCCTAGTAAAAAGTCTTAGGTCAGTTAAGATCACCACTTTATTTAAAGAATGTGAAATGTCAGAATAATAGTAATAGTAGAGTGAATGATTTATTTCAGCTTTTATTTCTTTCATCACATTCCTAGTGGGTCAGAAGTGTACATACACTCAATTAGTATTTGGTAGCATTGTCTTTAAATTGTTTAACTTGGGTCAAACATTTCGGGTAGCCTTCCACAAGCTTCCTACAGTAAATTGGGTGAATTTTGGCCAATTCCTCCTGACAGAGTTGTTGTAACTGAGTCAGGTAGGTAGGCCTCCTTGCTGACACACGCTTTTTCAGTTCTGCCTACAAATTTTCTATTGAAATGAGATCAGGGCTTTGTGATGGCCACTCCAATATCTTGACTTTGTTGTCCTTAAGCCATTTTGCCAAAACTTTGGAATTATGCTTTGGGTCATTGTCCATTTGGATGACCTATTTGCGACCAAGCTTTAGCTGATGTCTTGAGATGTTGCTTGAATATATCCACATAATTTTCCTGCCCCCTAGATGATGCCATCTATTTTGTGAAGTTCACCAGTCCCTCCTGCTGCAAAGTTCACCCACAACATGATGCTGCCACCCCCGTGCTTCACGGTTGGGATGGTGTTCTTCGGCTTGCAAGCCTCCCCCTTTTTCCTCCAAACATAACGATGGTCATTATGGCCAAACTGTTCTATTTTTGTTTCATCAGACCAGAGGACATTTCCCCAAAAAGTATGATCTTTGTCCCCATGTGCAGTTGCAAACCGTAGTCTGGCTTTTTTATGGCAGTTTTAGAGCAGTGTCTTCTTCCTTGCTGAGAGGCCTTTCAGGTTATGTCGATATAGGACTTGTTTTACTGTGGATATAGATACTTTTGTACCTGTTTCCTCCAGCATCTTCACAAGGTCCTTTGCTGTTGTTCTGGGATTGAAGTACACTTTTCGCACCAAAGTATGTTCATCTCTTGGAGACAGAACGCGCCTCCTTCCTGAGCGGTATGACGGTTGCGTGGTCCCATGGTGTTTATACTTACTATTGTTTGTACAGAAGAACGTGGTACCTTCAGGTATTTGGAAATTGCTCCCAAGGATGAACCAGCTTGTGGAGGTCTACAATTGTTTTTCTGCAGTCTTGGTTGATTTCTTTTGATTTTCCCAAGATGTCAAGCAAAGAGGCACGGAGTTTGAAGGTAGGCCTAGAAATACAACCACAGGTACACCTCCAATTGACTCAAATGATGTCAATTAGCCTATCGGAAGCTTCTAAAGCCATGACATAATTTTCTGGAAATTTTCAAGCTGTTTAAAGGCACAGTCAACTTAGTGTATGTAAACTTCTGACCCACTGGAATTGTGATACAGTGAAATAATCTATCTGCAAACAATTGTTGGATAACTGATTCGTGTCAGGTACAAATCAGATGTCCTAACCGACTTGCCAAAACTATAGTTTGTTAACAAGAGATTGTGTGTTTGTGAACTTCTGACTAACTGTATTTTTATCACAATGTCCTCAGTGATTGTATAAATTGTAATTAGAGAGTTTAATAAAGCCTAAATACCACCATAACATGGATACAGCATAAACTCAAATTCCAGGCCTGTGGGTCACAAATAGGCCTAATGTGGCACGAGGGCAGGGAGTTTCAGACCTCTGACATGGAATATATAGAATACTCCTAAAAACAAGATAATAGGTGGAAAGCACTCTAGTGCTGCTATTTCCTTATCTCACCTGGGTGCAGAGGAAAACATGATTAGAGAATATAGGCTGGAAGCATCTAATTAGTGCAGAAGGTCAGTGAACTGCTGTGTTTGTTTGCTAGTCAGAGCAGCTCACCACCAGACTGTGTTCTGTTGTGTTTGTATGGGGGGGGGGTTGGCTGGCTGCGTGTGTGCAGACTTCACAGGCTAGGGCTGAGAGCTGACGGTTTGTAGCAGACGTGTATTTCAAAGGCTGGAACTAGAATAGACCCAGGCTAGGCTATTCAAGTTTGGAAGAGAGAGGACTCAAAACCTGGACAGTACCGTGTCTTGTGTTGCAGTGCTGCACTACAAGGACTTCCAACTGTGTTGAAGCTGGAGCAAAGCTCAGGCTGTAATTCTAATTCTGCAGCCTGTTGAAAGGAGTAGGACCTTTTTTGAACAGGTGTTTGCGGAGGACATTTTCAGTGCCTCTTTTCACTCCCTTCATAAGAAAGTATCAAAGAAAAAGGACGGATTGATACAAAAAAAAGGTAAATGATAGTGAAGGATAAAGAAATAATGTAGACATTAGACAATGATTGTGGAACCTTGTCTACAGAAACACCAGTGGTAACAGACAGGGAATTAAAGTCCACCCCTCCAACTACATACAAATTGCATTTAATTCAAAATCCTTTCCGTTTGTATTCTTAGCCGAAATCCTTGCTGGATGGCTCTTGATACTGTCTGCCGCCTCCCCCTCGGTGACAATGGCACTTTTTGATGACTAAGTTGAGGAGCTGAATGTTTTCTCATGTAATTATGCCTGGATCTCTGAATGTGTAATCATCACTGGTACAAATTCATCTCTGTCTTTGCTTTTGTAAATAAGAATGCTCTGTCAAATGTACTGACAGTGACCTATCTCATGATTCAGTATTTTCCTAACCAGTAGGGGTCCCTATTACCATATAAATATGTCAACATCTGGGAGGCCCTTACTGTGATACATTACATGATCAAAAGTATGTTGACTTCGAACATCTCATTCCAAAATCATGGGCGTTGAAAATTTTGAATTTGTTCTAAACTGACATGCCTAGTTAAAAAATGGTTTGATTAAAAAATGTAAACATTTAAAATATGGAGTTGGTCCCCCCTTTGCTGCCATAACAGCCTCCACTCTTCTGGAAAGGCTTTCCACTAGATGTTGGAACATTTCTGAGGGGACATTCAGCCACAAGAGCATTAGTGAGGTCGGGTACTGATATATTGGGCGATTAGGCCTGGCTCGCAGTCTGATTTTCAAATACATCCCAAAGGTGTTCTATGGGGTTCAGGTCAGGGCTCTATGCATGCCAGTGAAGTTCTTCCACACCAATTTCTACGAACAATTTCTGCATGGACCTCGCTTTGTGAACAGGGGAATTGTTATGCTGAAACAGGAAAGGGGCTTCCACAATTGTCACAAAGTTGGAAGCACAGAATCATCTACAATGTCATTAAATGCCGAAGCATTAAGGTTTCCCTTCATTGGAACTAAGGACCATAGCCCAAACCATGATAAAAAGCCCCAGACCAAAATTCCTCCACCACCAAACTTTACCGTTTGCACTATGCATTGGGGCAGGTAGCGTTCTCCTAAATAAAATAAAATGTATTTATATAGCCCTTCTTACATGAGCTGATATCTCAAAGTGCTGTACAGAAACCCAGCCTAAAACCCCAAACAGCAAGCAATGTAGGTGTAGAAGCACCCAGATGTGTCTGTCGGACTGCCAGAAGGTGAAGCGTAATTCATCACCCCAGAGAATGCATTTCCACTGCTCCAGAGTCCAATGGTGGTGAGCTTTACACCACTCCAGTCAACATTGCATGCTCTCTTGGCATTGCACATGGTGATCTTAGGCTTGTGTGCAGCTGCTCGACCATGGGAACCCAATTCATGATGTTCCCGACAAACAGTTCTTGTGCTGACGTTGCTTCCAGAGGCAGTTTGGAACTCAGTAGTGAGTGTTGCAACCGAGGACAGACAATTATTTAACTTATAATTCACTGTATTCCAGCGGGTCAGAAGTTTACAAACACTAAGTTGACTGTGCCTTTAAACAGCTTGGAAAATTCCAGAAAATTATGTCATGGTTTTAGAAGCTTCTGATAGGCTAATTGACATCATTTGAGTCAATTGGAGGTGTACCTGTGGATGTATTTCAACTCCTATCTTCAAACTCAGTGCCTCTTTGCTTGACATCATGGGAAAATCAAAAGAAATCAACCAAGACTGCAGAAAAAAATTGTAGACTGGTTCAAAAGTCTGGTTCATCCTTGGGAGCAATTTCCAAAAGCCTGAAGGTACCACGTTCGTCTGTACAAACAATAGTTGCGCATGTATAAACACCATGGGACCACGCAGCCATCATACCGTTCAGGAAGGAGACGCGTTCTGTCTCCTAGAGATGAACGTACTTTGGTGCGAAAAGTGCAAATCAATCCCAGAACAACAGCAAATAACCTTGTGAAGATGCTGGAGGAAACAGGTACAAAAGTATCTATATCCACAGTAAAATGAGTCCTATATGGACATAACCTAAAAGGCTGCTCAGCAAGGTAGAGGTCACTGCTCTAAAACCGCCATAAAAAAAAGCCAGACTACGGTTTGCAACTGCACATGGGGACAAACGTCGTACTTATTGGAGAAATGTCCTCTGGTCTGATGAAACAACAATAGAACCGTTTTGCTATAATGACCATCGTTATGTTTGTAGGACAAAGGGGGAGGCTTGCAAGCCGAAGAACACCATCCCAACCGTGAAGCACGGGGGTGGCAGCATCATGTTGTGGGGGTGCTTTGCTGCAGGAGGGACTGGTGAACTTCACAAAATAGATGGCTTCATGAGGCAGGAAAATTATGTGGATATATTGAAGCAACATCTCAAGACATCAGCTAAAGCTTGGTCGCAAATGGGTCATCCAAATGGACAATGACCCCAAGCATAATTCCAAAGTTGTGGCAAAATGGCTTAAGGACAACAAAGTCAAGATATTGGAGTGGCCATCACAAAGCCCTGACCTCAATCCCATAGAAAATATGTGGGCAGAACTGAAAAAGCGTGTGTCAGCAAGGAGACCTACAAACCTGACTCAGTTACACCAGCGGACCAAAATTCATGCAACTAATTGTGTGAAGCTTGTGGAAGGCTACCCAAAAACATTTGACCCAAGTTAAACAATTTAAAGGCAATGCTACCAAATACTAATTGAGTGCATGTAATCTTCTGACCCACTAGGAATGTGATGAAAGAAATCAAAACTGAAATAAACCACTCTCTCTACTATTATTCTGACATTTCACATTCTTAAAATATAGTGGTGATCCTAAGTGAGCTAAGCCAGGGGATTTTTACTAGGATTAAATGTCAGGAATTGTAAAAAAAACTGCATTTAAATGTATTTGGCAAAGGTGTATGTAAAATTCCGACTTCAACTGCACATCCTTATTGAAGAAAATCATTTCTCTACTGTACAATGCTGAGGGGCATTCTGTACACTATACAACAAAATACAATACAATATGCAGCCATATACATTAACACCATATAGAACTGCGAGCATACAAGGCCATGCTAGTCCCTACTGAAGAATATACAGTGCTGAAGGTCAAGTAGATTTTGTACAGTACAATTAACTCCAAATAGAGCATTGTGATCATACACTGTCCAGGCCGCCCAACTAGACAGAGAATGATTTCTGCTCACCACTGTATCTGATGGTTCGGTCTGTGGAGTCTCCTTCCCCGAAGCGTGTGATGGGGGTGAGGCGCACCAGGTAGGCCTCGGGCTTGATGAGCTCCGTCAGGTTGTGGGTGATCAGTTCGCCCTTGGCGATCGCTCCCTCCATGGGGATCTCTTGCTCCCACCACCTCGATTGGCCCGTCTAGACAACACATAGGAATATTTTATTGGAAAATCATTATAATCAATTCCAATGCTTATTTTTACAAGTGCACATAGGCCAAACTCGACACATTATAGTCACTTCCTACTGGTCCACGTTCTGAACTCAAGGTGAAAGGAAACTAATAGGATACATTTGAATGGAGGGCAACCATCACGACAGCCTCCACTTGGTTATATGATCTTCGTCCCATCTACCATAAAGTTAGCCGACTAAACAATGTCCTGTGTAATTGTGTGCTATTCTTTTGGTGCTGAAATCACTAGGGCTCCAGTCGCCGCTTAACTCCATCGTGTAATGTGGATTTGAGTTTAGCCGGCGACCATAAAGTTAAATCTGATTTAACCATAGACATTACAACCAGTAGAAAGTGATATCTACTGACGTCATCCACGTATTCCTATGAAAAGCTCCCGATGGCGCTTGAAGTATTTGAATTTGAAGCGAGACATATTGCTGAATGGGGCTGAAAGGCACCAGAGAGGAAGAGGAAGAGAGAGGCCCAACTCGGTGGAAAATCTGTTTCCCTCCAGTTGGTGGTGTTTTTTTGTTGTTTCGCCCACCATGCAAGGAGTTGTTGTATGGAGGTCAATGAGTGTCGAATTTGGTCCCAAAAACATTAGTGGCTTGTTTAATACTCGAGGTCGGAGTTGTCTCGGGATGGATATAGGGGCAGCAGGTAGTCTAGTGGTTAGAGTGCTGGGCCAGTAACCGAAAGGTTGGTGGATTGAATCCCCGAGCTGACAAGGTAAAAATGTGTTGTTCTGCCCCTGAACAAGACAGTTAACCCACCGTTCCTAGGCCGTCATTGTAAATAAGAATTTGTTCTTCATTGACTTGCCTAGTTAAATAAAAAAAGACATTAATGAAATGAGGCTAGTAGCATAGCATCTCTCTCTATTGAATACAGTCGGTTGATGTCAACAACCCTAATTGAATATTTAAAAAATTATTACAATAATGAGATGTATCCACCAATCCAAAGAAAGGACAGGTGGGAGCTAGATGGCCCGCTGTGTCGCTTTGTGGACAACGACTCCCGTTGTTTGGGTGGAGAGACAGGTATCTTGTCAGTATATCCATAATCCTTGACGGCCTAAGGATTATGGTGAAAGTGGCCATAAGGATCACGGTCAATGTAGTTGTTTTTATTGTGCCTGAGAGTCTCCTAGTAGCTTGCTGGCCCGTGATCGGTCTATGTCAGCACATGGTCCTGTGTGACGACAAATGTAACTTTAAACTAATTCACAGTGGGGATCGAACTGGATCATAATAAACTCATTTTAAAACCCAAAACGGACACCAATTATATACTGATCAAAAATATAAATGCAACATGCAACAATTTCAATGATTTTAATGAGTTACAGTTCATGTAAGGAAACTAGTCACCTTAAATAAATAAATTAGGCCCCAATCTATGGATTTTACATGACTGGGCAGGGGCACAGCCATAGGTGGGACAGGGCGGGAATAGTCCCACCCACTTCAGAGCCAGGTCCAGCCAATCAGAATTAGTTTCCCCCACAAAAGGGCTTTACACTCATCAGTGAAGAAGCCGGATGTAGAGATCCTGGGCTGGCGTGGTTACATGTGGTGTGCGGTTCTGAGGCCGGTTAGACATACTAGAAAATTATTTAAAATGACATTTGAGGCAACTTATGGTAGAGAAATTAACATTAAATTCTCTGGCAACTTGAGACATCTGTGGCATTGTGTTGTGTGACAAAACAGCTCCATTTTAGAGTGGCCTTATATTCTCCCCAGCACTGTGTAATAATCATGCTGCGTAATCAGCTTCTTCTTTCAGCAACTTACCTGGTAAAATAAGGGAAAAAAACATATATAAATTCACCGGTCAGTTGGAGGGATTATCCTGGCTCTCACTTAGCTGGGTGCTAATTTGCTCTCACTTAGCTGGATGCTAGTTTGCCCTCACTTGGCTGGATGCTAGATTGCCCTCACTTGGCTGGATGCTAGATTGCCCTCACTTGGCTGGATGCTAGATTGCCCTCACTTGGCTGGATGCTAGATTGCCCTCACTTGGCTGGATGCTAGTTTGCCCTCACTTGGCTGGATGCTAGTTTGCCCTCACTTGGCTGGATGCTAGATTGCCCTCACTTGGCTGGATGCTAGATTGCCCTCACTTGGCTGAATGCTAGATTGCCCTCACTTGGCTGGATGCTAGTTTGCCCTCAATTAGCTGGATGCTAGTTTGCTCTCATTTAGCTGGATGCTAGTTTTTCTTCAATTAGCTGGATGCTAGTTTGCCCTCACTTAGCTGGATGCTAGTTTGCCCTCACTTGGCTGGATGCTAGTTTTGCCTCAATTAGCTGGATGCTAGTTTGCCCTCACTTGGCTGAATGCTAGTTTGCCCTCACTTGGCTGGATGCTAGTTTGCCCTCACTTAGCTGGATGCTAGATTGCCCTCACTTGGCTGGATTGGATGCTAGTTTGCCCTCAATTAGCTGGATGCTAGTTTGCTCTCACTTAGCTGGATGCTAGTTTGCCCTCAATTAGCTGGATGCTAGTTTGCCCTCACTTAGCTGGATGCTATTTTGCCCTCACTTAGCTGGATGCTAGTTTGCCCTCACTTGGCTGGATGCTAGTTTGCCCTCACTTGGCTGGATGCTAGTTTGCCCTCAATTAGCTGAATGCTAGTTTGCTCTCACTTAGCTGGATGCTAGTTCGTCCTCAATTAGCTGGATGCTAGTTTGCCCTCAATTAGCTGGATGCTAGTTTTCCCTCAATTAGCTGGATGCTAGTTTGCCCTCACTTGGCTGAATGCTAGTTTGCCCTCACTTGGCTGGATGCTAGTTTGCCCTCACTTGGCTGGATGCTAGTTTGCCCTCACTTGGCTGGATGCTAGTTTGCCCTCACTTAGCTGGATGCTAGTTTGCTCTCACTTAGCTGGATGCTAGTTTGTCCTCAATTACCTGGATGCTAGTTAGCCCTCAATTAGCTGGATGCTAGTTTTCCCTCAATTAGCTGGATGCTAGTTTGCCCTCACTTGGCTGAATGCTAGTTTGCCCTCACTTGGCTGGATGCTAGTTTGCCCTCACTTGGCTGGATGCTAGTTTGCCCTCACTTGGCTGGATGCTAGTTTGCCCTCACTTAGCTGGATGCTAGTTTGCTCTCACTTAGCTGGATGCTAGTTTGTCCTCAATTAGCTGGATGCTAGTTAGCCCTCAATTAGCTGGATGCTAGTTTTCCCTCAATTAGCTGGATGCTAGTTTGCCCTCACTTGGCTGAATGCTAGTTTGCCCTCACTTGGCTGGATGCTAGTTTGCCCTCACTTGGCTGGATGCTAGTTTGCCCTCACTTGGCTGGATGCTAGTTTGCCCTCACTTAGCTGGATGCTAGATTGCCCTCACTTGGCTGGATGCTAGTTTGCTCTCACTTAGCTGGATGCTAGTTTGCCCTCAATTAGCTGGATGCTAGTTTGCCCTCAATTAGCTGGATGCTATTTTGCCCTCACTTAGCTGGATGCTAGTTTGCCCTCACTTGGCTGGATGCTAGTTTGCTCTCACTTGGCTGGATGCTAGTTTGCCCTCAATTAGCTGAATGCTAGTTTGCTCTCACTTAGCTAGATGCTAGTTCGTCCTCAATTAGCTGGATGCTAGTTTGCCCTCAATTAGCTGGATGCTAGTTTTCCCTCAATTAGCTGGATGCTAGTTTGCCCTCACTTGGCTGAATGCTAGTTTGCCCTCACTTGGCTGGATGCTAGTTTGCCCTCACTTGGCTGGATGCTAGTTTGCCCTCACTTGGCTGGATGCTAGTTTGCCCTCACTTAGCTGGATGCTAGATTGCCCTCACTTGGCTGGATGCTAGTTTGCCCTCAATTAGCTGGATGCTAGTTTGTGTGATTCTGGAGTAATGACAGATGAAGGCAACCCCTAGAGAGACTGGGGCTATGTCCTGATTATCCACTATTCTCCCTAAGTATGCACCTGTTCACTTCCAGTCATGGATTGACAAAATGGTGGAAATTCCCCCAACATTTACACCAACCTAATATTTTTTAATTCATGACTGGATGTGGACATTTAGGGAGAAGGGTGGAGAATCAGGAGGCAGCCTGGGAGTCCTCACACGGCCTCTTTCCCTCCTTTAAACCCCCCTCGAGCCCAGGTGTCAGAGTAGTGAACTCCCCATCCAGCCCAGGTTTACAATGTCTCAGAGTAGTGAACTCCCCATCCAGCCCAGGTTTACAATGTCTCAGAGTAGTGAACTCCCCATCCAGCCCAGGTTTACAATGTCTCAGAGTAGTGAACTCTCCATCCAGCCCAGGTTTACAATGTCTCAGAGTAGTGAACTCTCCATCCAGCCCAGGTTTACAATGTCTCACAGTAGTGAACTCACCATCCAGCCCAGGTTTACAATGTCTCAGAGTAGTGAACTCCCCATCCAGCCCAGGTTTACAATGTCTCACAGTAGTGAACTCCCCATCCAGCCCAGGTTTACAATGTCTCACAGTAGTGAACTCACCATCCAGCCCAGGTTTACAATGTCTCAGAGTAGTGAACTCCCCATCCAGCCCAGGTTTACAATGTCTCACAGTAGTGAACTCCCCATCCAGCCCAGGTTTACAATGTCTCACAGTAGTGAACACCACATCCATTTCTGATTTACAATGTAGAGAATCACCGCATGGTGAGGGGGTTACACATTTTACACTAAGCACCAACGTCCTCCAGAACAGCTGCCTGTGTTGTCGCGGGGAACACATCTTTATGGAAGACGTTACGAGTTCCATCAGCCTGACTGACAGTCGTAAGTGGCATCGTGACATTTCTTTGAGCAGTTGTAAACTGTGGTTTTTACCAGATAGATTTACTTCATTGGGCTGGAAGGAAGTTAACTGAATTTTACACAGGATAAGTGTCCACTTCAATTTATGGCCATTTTTCTTGTCTTTCATATTTTGTTGTTATAGTAACAGACAGGTTAAATTAGAGGGTGGGACAGAGGTAGGGGAGTGCAGACAGAAAAGACAGGACTGGGGATCAAATCCCCCCGCCTGCAAGGCATCATGGGTAGCGCAGAGCTGGCAGTCGCTAGACCAGACCAATGCTGTTTGAGCAGATTCTGTCATACCTGTACACTCTGTTGTACAGTGCCGTCTATCACTACGGATTTTCATTTCAGTCTTTCTTACAAATAAAACAGCCTGCCTAGAAATCTATTGTGAAACTTCATAATGAATTGTCTCTTTCATTGTGACCTACTGTTTTCGATCAATCACAAATGACACCTTCTCATCCTAATGAATAGTACTTCGGGCAGACATAAACAAAGACATTAACAAATGCATTTGAATACCGCAAGCACAGACGTGTGTATGGATGCGCGCGCACACACACACACACACACACACACACACACACACACACACACACACACACACACACACACACACACACACACACACACACACACACACACACACACACACACACACACACACACACACACACACACACACACACACACACACACACACACACACACAAACTAGAGCTGCTATGACAATAGACTAGAAGATAGGCAATCTGTTCATGAATAGGTGACAGTTATGGAGTTGTCATACATGCGGGAAGAGCAGACACCTTGTTGGAGCTGAGGTGCCACCGTGCTGGAAGCATTGAGATCAAATCAAATCAAATCAAATTTATTTATATAGCCCTTCGTACATCAGCTGATATCTCAAAGTGCTGTACAGAAACCCAGCCTAAAACCCCAAACAGCAAACAATGCAGGTGTAAAAGATGAGATAAGATGCTCTAGCTCTTCGAATCTCCCATTAACTTCTCACATGCATAGCAAACAGGTTGAAGACAGAGACATGCATCTTCAAATCAAATATTAAAGGAATCATTTAAGTAATCATTTAAGCCATGTGTATGTTTTAATGTAAATATTAAAGGAATCATTTAAGTAATCATTTAAGCCATGTGTATGTTTTAATGTAAATATTAAAGGAATCATTTACAGTGTGTATGTTTTAATGTAAATATTACAGGAATCATTTAAAGTGTGTATGTTTTAATGTAAATATTAAAGGAATCATTTAAAGAGTGTATGTTTTAATGTAAATATTAAAGGAATCATTAAAGGAATCATTTAAAGCGTGTATGTTTTAATGTAAAAAGCTTTCTTAATTCCCTTGTTGGTTTCTTAGTCACACGGTTCCTCTAGAACCAGCTAAGCATGTCAAATTAAACGCACCACCACATAACTCCCTCGGTCTTCAGGTACTTAGAAAAATAAACACCAGTGCACTAGTCAAAAGGGATTAGCCTCAAAATATAACAATAGGCTGAATATGAGTACAATACAATATCTAGCTTTTAGAGAGGCCCAATGTTTTAAAGTATAAAGCAATGGACTGTACTATTGCCTTGCTTGCCAGATGTATTGTGTTAGAGACAGTTGAGGACAAACATTATAAATTAACATCAAACACAACTATATTATATCACAAAAATAATCAACCGTCCTGCTGTTCACATCATTATTAGTACATCTGAGTTCTATGAACTGTACATTTCGTCAAACAAACCGTGAACGGCTCAAAAATAAAATCATTTCAGTTATCATTCTTTATTGAACATCTATATTCATATCCCGTCACTCAAAATGACAAAGAGTGACTATTTTTCAATGCATCATCAGTAATAACTCATAACACCATCTCAATGAATTGTCTTTCCATGCCAGAGATGCAACAAAACTTGGTTATGTGGCCAACCCCCGAGCATTGTTGTGCGGCTAATCACTGTTGATCTTGGCTACGACAATTGGCACGCTCGCCATTTTCCCAGGGTGCCAAGGCCCACGTTGTCTCATGTGACAGCTGAGTGAGTCACAGTGGGCCTGGCAGCTGACAAATAGAAGATGACTGGTCAAACCCAGAATTCAACCAATGGAGAGTGGAGCTGGTGGGAAGTGAGCGGGGGAACCTGTGAGGCCCACTTTCTCACCTGCACGTCCCTGCTACCCAGCTAATGACATCTACATCTATTGCCTCGGCTAGCTTCCTAATTCCACATCTGCAGTTCTTACAAGGACATCTTTTTCTTACCAGGACATCTTTTTCTTAAAGAGACATCTTTTTCTTAAAGGGACATGTTTTTCTTAAAGGGACATGTTTTTCTTAAAGGGACATATTCTTTTTTACCAGGACATGTTTTTCTTAAAGGGACATATTTTTCTTACCAGGACATGTTTTTCTTAAAGGGACATATTTTTTTTTTACCAGGACATGTTTTTCTTAAAGGGACATATTTTTCTTACCAGGACATGTTTTTCTTAAAGGGACATATTTTTCTTACCAGGACATGTTTTTCTTAAAGGGACATATTTTTCTTACCAGGACATGTTTTTCTTAAAGGGACATATTTTTCTTACCAGGACATGTTTTTCTTAAAGGGACATATTTTTCTTACCAGGACATGTTTTTCTTAAAGGGACATATTTTTCTTACCAGGACATGTTTTTCTTAAAGGGACATATTTTTCTTACCAGGACATGTTTTTCTTAAAGGGACATATTTTTCTTAAAGGGACATATTTTTTTGTTGCCTGCTCTTTTATCCACATGGAGTTTAAGCCGTAGAGATGTACAATACTACAGTATGTGTTCTAAGAATGTATCTATGGTTTCAGCATGAAACCAAGGCTGGAATGTTATAGAGAAAGGATGTATGATCATTATGAGAGGATAACCAGACATTATAAGGGGTCATACAGTACATGCGTGTCACAAGTCTTATAACAGCATCCCAATGCATTATACCTGCAGGAAAGTAAAGGGTTACCAATTATGCCTACATATACTGTAGGCATAGGCCTGTGTCACTCAAGAGACAAAACTCAGTTGTAGTGTAAATGGCATTAGCGTGTACTTTACTAACACCCCTAACATCTAAAAGAGCACTACACTGCTCTTCCGCTCCAGTTTAGGTCCCATGTCGCTGAGATGTTAGGAAGTTATCAGCTCAGTCTGCCGTTCAAACACTTCACCCCCAGAAGCACAAGGGACCGTCGACCTAATCTGAGACAGCACTTGACTTTAAACACATCCTCCAGCATGAGCACGACCTTTGGCATCCTCCTTCTGATACCTCCTCCTCACTCCTCTAGCCTCCTCCTGCCTGCTCCTCCAGTCTCTTCCTGCCTCCAATTGCCACCTCCTGCCTCCTCCAGCTTCCTCCTTCCTGCCTCCTCCTACCCCACCTTCTCCTCGTGCCTCCTCCTGTCTACCCCTACTTCCAACATCATCTTCCTGTCTCCTCCTGCCTCTTCCAACCGCCTCCATTTCCTCCCTGCTTCCAACAACATCCTCCTGGATCCACCTGTTTCCTCCTGTCTCCCCGTGCTTCCAGCAGCCTCCACCTGTTTCTTCCAACCTCCTCCAGCGTCCTCCATTTCCCCCCTGCTTCCAACAACATCCTCCTGGCTCCACCTGTTTCCTCCTGTCTCCCCCTGCTTCCAACAGCCTCCACCTGTCTCTTCCAACCTCCTCCAGCCTCCTCCATTTTCCCCCTGCTTCCAACAACATTCTCCTGGCTCCACCTGTTTCCTCCCGTCTCTCCCTGCTTCCAACAGCCTCCACCTGTCTCTTCCAACCTCCTATAGCCTCATCCAGCCCCCTCCAGTCTCCTCCTATCCCACCAGCCTCCTCCTGCCTCCTCCAGCCTCCACCTGTCTCTTCCAACCTCCTCCAGTCTCCTCCTATCCCACCAGCCTCCTTCTGCCTCCTCCAGCCTCCACCTGTCTCTTCCAACCTCCTCTATCCTCATCCAGCCTCCTCCAGTCTCCTCCTATCCCACCAGCCTCCTCCAGCCTCCACCTGTCTCTTCCAACCTCCTCTAGCCTCCTCCAGTCTCCTCCTATCCCACCAGCCTCCTCCTGCCTCCACCAGCCTCCTCCTGCCTCCACCAGCCTCCTCCTGCCTCCTCCATTCTCCTCCTATCCCACCAGCCTCCTCTTGCCTCCTCCAGTCTCCTCCTGCCTCCTCCAGTCTCCTCCAGTCTCCTCCTGCCTCCACCAGCCTCCTCCAGTCTCCTCCAGCCACCACCTGTCTCATCCAGCCTCCTCTAGCCTCATCCAGCCTCCTCCAGTCTCCTCCTGCCTCCACCAGCCTCCTCCAGCCTCCTCCTGCCTCCACCAGCCTGACATTTCATTTCCTACAACGCTGACCTTTATATTCAAACATCAGCGGCAGGGGAATACATATGCCTGTTGTGTTCATCCTCTCCAGTGTGTATGGCAGAGACTCAGACACAGCCATAAAATTGGGCGAATTAAATTGTAAAAGCGCAGATGTTATTTGGCTTGTTTTGAAGATTTACCTGCAATGTGGGCAGAGAAGGTAACAGCCATTCATTTTCCATGTCATGTTCATTCACACTGTTACGTTATGATGGTCATATTATGATCGTAATCGGACTCAATGCTATGTCCTCAATACAAATGCACCCACCTTTCACCATTTACTGCTTAGAGATGCTGAGAGAGAGTAGATCATACTGATCATGTCAGGTATGGTTATATACACAGTCAGACAAAATGCCATGTCATCCACCAAACCGGTGGATTGTACGGCACCAGTCAAAAGTTTGAACACACCTACTGTACTCATTCAAGGGTTTTTCTTTATTTGTACTATTTTCTACATTGTAGAATAATAGTGAAGACATTAAAACTATGAAATAACACATATGGAATCATGGAGTAACCAAAAAAGTCTTTAAAAATGTCAAATATATTTTATATCCTTCAAAGTAGCCACCCTTTGCAGTTCAGTTGTGTTGTGTCAAGGTAGGTGTGGTATACAGAAGATAGCCCTATTTGGGAAAATACCAAGTCCATATTATGGCAAGAACTTTAACATGACTTTAATCCATGAAGGTCAGTCAATCCAGAAAATGTCAAGAACTTTGAAAGTTTCTTTAAGTGCAGTCCCAAAAACCATCAAGCGCTATGATGAAACTGTCTATCATGAGGACCGCCGCAGAAAAGGAAGACCCAGAGTTCCCTCTAATGCAGAGGATAAGTTCATTAGAGTTAACTTCAACTCAGATTGCAGCCCAATAAATGCTTCACATAGTTCAAGTAACAGACACATCTCAACATCAACTGTTCAGAGGAGACTGCGTGAATCAGGCTTTCAAGGTCGAATTTGTCACGCCTTGGTCTTAGTATTTTGTGTTTTCTTTAATTATTTGTTCAGGCCAGGGTGTGACATGGGGTTATTGTATTGTCTTATTGGGGTTTTTGTAGGCATTGGGATTGTGGTTGAATAGGGGTGTGTCTAGTATAGGCTTGGCTGCCTGAGGCGGTTCTCAATCAGAGTCAGGTGATTCTTGTTGTCTCTGATGGGGAACCGTATTTAGGTAGCCTGGGTTTCACTGTGTATTTCGTGGGTGATTGTTCCTGTCTCTGTGTAGTGTTCACCAGATAGGCTGTAATAGGTTTCACCTTCCATTTGTTGTTTTCTTATTTGTATAGTTATTTCATGTGTCACTTTCTTCATTAAAGTCATGAGTAACCACTACGCTGCATTTCGGTCCGACTCTCTTTCTACAAACGAAGAACGCCGTTACAGAATTGCTGCAAAGAAACCACTAAGGATGCCAATAAGAAGAAGACTTGATTGGGCCAAGAAACATTAGCAATGGACATTAAAAAGGTGGAAATCTATCCTTTGATCTGATGATTCCAGATGTGAGATTTTTGGTTCCAACCGCCGTGTCTTTGTGAGACGCAGAGTGGATGAACGGATGATCTCCACATGTGTGGTTTCCACTGTGAAGCATAGAGGAGGTGGTGTGATGGTGTGGGGCTGCTTTACTAGTGACACTGTCAGTGATTTATTTAGAATTCAAGGCACACTTAACCAGCATGGCTACCACAGCATTCTGCAGGGATACACAATCCCATCTGGTTTGTGTTTAGTGGGACTATCATTTGATTTTCAACAGAAAAATGTCCCAACACACCTCCAGGCTGTGTAAGGGCTATTTGACCAAGAAGGAGAGTGATGGAGTGCTGCATCAGATGACCTGGCCTTCACAATCACCTGACCTCAACCCAAAATTGAGATGGTTTGGGATGAGTTGGATCGTAGAGTGAATGAAAAGCAGCCAACAAGCTCTCAGCATATATGGGAACTCCTTCAAGACTGTTGGAAAAGCATTTCAGGTGAAGCTGTTTGAGAGAATGCCAAGAGTGTGCAGAGCTGTCATCAAGGCAAAGGGTGGCTACTTTGAAGAATCTAACATATAAAATAGATTTTGATTTGCTTTACTCTTTGTTATTTAATAGTTTTTATGCCTTCACTATTATCCTACAATGTAGAAAATGGTTAAAAAAAATAAAGAAAAACACTTGAATAAATAAAAATGTCCAAACTTTTAACTGACACGGAGATTAGGTAGCCTCATGGTTAGAGCATTGGGCCAGTAACCAAAAGGTTGCTTGTTCGCATCCCGGGGCTGACAAGGTAAAAATCTGCTCCTGAGCCAGGCAGCATTCCCCGGGTGCCGTGGATGTCAATTAAGGTAGAATTTCAGAGGGGTTGCTTTAAATGCGGAAGTCACATTTCAGTTGAATACATTCATTTGGACAACTGACTAGGGATCCCCCTTTTATTGTACATGTATGTCTTTTTCTATTTTTATGTGTGCTTGTTTATAAATAGTCAAATTAATAAGCTAAACTATTCCCTCACATTCTGCTCTGTCCCTTTTGTAAATCTGCTAAGCAATGTATGTTGCCTGTTGGAGGTAAAACTGTGTTGCCATGGCAACGAGCCTCACTTCTCATTCATGCCATCATCATGCCAAATCCTGTTGTAGAAAGGAGGATAGAGGGAGAGAATAGAAGAGAGAAAGAGACAGAGGAAGAAAGAGGGAAGAGAGAGAGACTGAGAGAAATAGAGAGAGTGAGAAAGAGAAAGAAAGAGAGAATAACAGATAAAAGGGTAGAGAACCAGAACAAGAATGAGAGAGAAAGACAGAAGAGAGAAAGCGGGAGAGAGAAAGACAGAAGAGAGAAAGCGGGAGAGAGAAAGACAGAAGAGAGAAAGCGGGAGAGAGAGAAGAGACGAGAGAAAGAGAGAAAAACAGATAGAAAGGGAGAGGGAGATAGAGAGAGAAGGAGAGAGAGAAGAGAGATTCCTTCTCATGGATTCCTCCTCATCCTCTTGTCTCTCACTTTCCTCCTCTGCGATTCATCAGGATACAGCAGCTCATCCTCAAATCCACTGGAGGCCAGGGGGAAATCATTTACTCTGAGTAAATAATAATCTGGGGAGAATTCAATCCAAGGCCTCTCTCTCGGACGCAGCAAACACACCACTAAATAATTCAAACAGCACCAATTAGCCTTGAGTTAGTTCTAATCCGTTTGACCAATACTCAATTTTTTTCCTCCTTCACGCGAATACTGACATGACGGCGAATGTACAGTCAATCTGTGATGATGAAACAGAATGTATAGTCAAGTCTGTGATGATGATGAAGGCTGATAATGGTGAGGCTGACGACTAAGCTGTGAGCACTCGAAGGCCAAGGCGAGGAAACACCGGGTGACTTGGCCGTTGCATTTCTCCTCGATGCTGTGTCAGGACGTATAGACACAGAGTCCTCCTGTCTTTTATGCCGAAAGCTTGTTGCGGTAGTAGGGTTGTCGGTAGCAGGGTTGTCGGTAGTAGGGTAGTAGGGTTGTCAGCAGTAGGGTGGTCGGCAGTAGAGTTGTCGGCAGTAGAGTTGTCAATATTAGGGTTGTCAATATTAGGGTTGTCGGCAGTAGGGTTGTTGGGCAGCAGGGTTGTCGGCAGTAGGGTTGTTGGGCAGCAGGGTTGTCGGGCAGCAGGGTTGTCGGGCAGCAGGGTTGTCGGGCAGCAGGGTTGTCAGGCAGCAGGGTTGTCAGGCAGCAGGGTTGTCGGCAGTAGGGTTTTGTCGGGCAGCAGGGTTGTCGGGCAGCAGGGTTGTCGGGCAGTAGGGTTTTGTCGGCAGTAGGGTTTTGTCGGCAGTAGGGTTTTGTCGGGAGCAGGGTTGTCGGGCAGCAGGGTTGTCGGCAGTAGGGTTTTGTCGGCAGTAGGGTTTTGTCGGCAGTAGGGTTTTATCGGCAGTAGGGTTTTGTCGGGAGCAGGGTTGTCAGGCAGTAGGGTTTTGTCAGCAGTAGGGTTTTGTCGGCAGTAGAGTTGTCGGCAGTAGGGTTTTGTTGGCAGCAGGGTTGTCGGGCAGCAGGGTTGTCGGGCAGTAGGGTTTTGTCGGGAGTAGGGTTTTGTCGGCAGTAGAGTTGTCGGCAGTAGGGTTTTGTTGGCAGCAGGGTTGTTGGGTAGCAGGGTTGTTGGCAGTAGGGTTTTGTCGGCAGTAGGGTTTTGTCGGCAGTAGAGTTTTGTCGGCAGTAGAGTTTTGTCGGCAGTAGAGTTTTGTCGGCAGTAGGGTTGTGATTTTCCTGTGTTTTATACATATGTCCACACCATGAGGTTGGAATAATACTGTGAAATGTTGAAAATTATGATAACACCCTTTTAGTGTAAGAGCTGTTTGAAAAGACGGCCTGAAATTTCAACTTGTTTTGGGGTTTTGGACCGCCTGGCGACATAACCAGGAGGTATAAGTTAGTAGACCAATAACCAAGAGAGTTTTCTCTCTGCCAATAACAGCTCGTTTTCAGGTTACATATCCCTCCCATTAGGCTCCTACAATTAGGCCCCTCACTCAGACCACTACTAGACAGTCTTATCAAAATTCTTGCTTAAGTATATATATTTAGCTAATAAGATATTCTTGACCATTTTAATAGAAAACAATCACAGTAAGGTACTTAAGGAAAAGCAGCAAAACAAGTGCTCAGCATATGTGGGAACTCCTTTAAGATTGTTGGAAAAGCATTCCAGGTTGAAAGGTTACTGGTTGAGAGAATGCCAAGAGCTTGCAAAGGCAAAGGGTGGCTACTTTGAAGAATCTCAAAGATGAAATATATTTGGATTTGTTTAAAACTTTTTGGGTTACTACATGATTCCATATGTGTTATTTCATAGTTTTGATGTCTTCACTATTCTACAATGTAATTACTTATGTGAACATATTGTAATAGGCAATGTAACCCTATTATGTACGTCAAGGACAAGAAAAGCGGTTTGTGGCATGGATATTTTACGAGCACTTCTAACTCTAACAGGGGGAGTGAATGTTGTAAAGGGGAGTGTGAATTAGTTGTCACACATTGCCTTGTTAACATGCTAGATGAATTGCAGGTACTTAACGAGAGAACGACCGCCTCGACTATTATACTTAGCAGGACGTCACGATGTGTGAAGTCGAGGCGAAGTCCGCTGAGCTGTCAAGAGTTTAATACGCTGTTAACAGCCATGTGTCAAATATCAGCCTGGGTGAGATTCTGAGAATGGGGTGTTGGGAAGGAGGGAAATAGGGAGAGAGAGGAGAGAGGAGGAGAGAGAGAGATGGAAGAGAAGTCACCATTGATGAAATTAAGCGGATAAACAGTATGGGGGCACGGGAATCAGAGGCGTATATGGGGTGCACGATTAGATAAGGGCATCCTGCTTGGTCGCCCGATCGGAAACAGCCAACATTAGGACACCGCGGGGGCTCCCATCCTATCATCAGCAGGAGTGAGGGGCGGAACGGGGCTACACCTCTGGGCCCCCTAACTAAAAGAGAGGGAGCATGGAGAGAGAGCGTGACGGAGGAAGTTATCCCCCTACCTCCTTCCTCCTCACCGTCTCTCCCTCCCTTTCTTCCTCAGAATGACTGAACGGGATGCTACTTCCTACTTGCTGTAACACTGGGGCCATATAATTGCAACCCTTCTAGGTAGCCTGGGATGATCCCCCGAACCCCCAAATGGCTTGACCCATCTGGTATCTGATCCGCTTCTGTTATCAACGATGAGAACGGAAGATAGAGATACATAGGCTTAGTTAGCCCGGTCTCTGCCAACGCCAAATCCCCCCCAGCTGAAGTGACTCTGTTATTGGTCAGCTAATAACTAGAAGAATGAATCAGCATGTCCTTGGACCACTGCGTATAATAATGGCAGCGTCTCATCATCGAGGTAGCTATACTGTATGATTTCCTCACTACGTAAAGTGTCTTGTGTCCGTGATGCCAAAGCCATGATGTTGGAATGGTGGAAGTGATTAAAAAGTGAAAGGAGAGTTTCATTTTTCATCAAAACAACGCTATTAAACGACACACAAAATCACGACAGAATAATAGCAGACCGATTCTGCTCAAACAACAGGACTTGTTATCTGTCATTTTGGCAAATTATTGGATTTACACGCACACACACACACACACACACACACACACACACACACACACACACACACACACACACACACACACACACACACACACACACACACACACACACACACACACACACACACACACACACACACACACACACACACACACATATATACAACACAACACACACACACACACACACACACACACACACACACACACACACACACACACACACACACACACACACACACACACACACACACACACACACACACACACACACACACACACACACACACACACACACACACACACACACTAGGAGAGTGAATTTAACTCTGCAGTCAGTCCAGTCTGCCCTTAGGAGGGTTAAGTTAAACCCCATGCAGGCTGTTGTCCTGGAAATGTCATGTGTGAGCCACTAAACAGAAGAGAGAGAGAGAGCTATAGCAGAGAGAGCGAGAGAGGTAGAGGGGAATCGGAGAGAGAGAGCAATAGTAGAGAGAGAGAGAGAGAGAGAGAGAGAGAGAGAGAGAGAGAGAGAGAGAGAGAGAGAGAGAGAGAGAGAGAGAGAGAGAGAGAGAGAGAGAGAGAGAGAGAGAGAGAGAGAGAGAGAGAGCGAGAGAGGTAGAGGGGAATCGGAGAGTGAGAGCAATAGTAGAGAGAGAGAGAGAGAGAGAGAGAGAGAGAGAGAGAGAGAGAGAGA